>NW_026705202.1:0-304047 GCF_029867415.1 Vicia villosa | reverse complement strand
TTTTTTTCAGTTTGTAGGTGAAATTTTGAGAAATTCCCTCCCAAAGTTTGAAAAAAACCATTGAAAAACACTTAGAAAATTTTCTAAGTATGAAAGTCAAACTTTTGACTTTTTGATTCTTGATTGATTTTCTTGATTTTTCTTGATCAAATGACTTCATATATCATATATTGATGATTCAAAACTTCAAAAGTCATGGTTGACCAAAATTCCCCAAAAGTCAATGGTGATCTTGTACAGTTGACTTTTTCAGACGAATCGCGTTTCTGGAGATTTCAAATGAACCAAGCTATCCTCACCAAATGAATGGTATGAATGGATCATATTGAGGAATTAGAGGATATAGAGCCATGGTTTGAGTTGTGGCACCATGTCCTGATAAAAAAGTCAGTTGTTCAGTGAATTAGGTCAAAAACCCTAATTGTCGATCTGATGAAATTGATGACTGTGGATCTTGAATTAAGATGTAATTTCCATTGGATGTTGTCATAGGGATTATTTGAAGATGATTGAAACCTTTGATTGACTTCCTGGGGATTTTTAGGGTTTCCCAAATGTGATCCCTGATTTCAGTCCCTGATAGTTCAAAACCCTAATCTGATGATTTGAAATTTCACTGTTGATCAATCCTTGTGTAGGAGATGTCTTGAGTCAATAGATTAGGCCAAAATGATGTACTTAGGGTCTTGAGATCATGTCCCAAGTCATTAGGTCAAATCCTGAGCAAAAGTCAGGGGTGTGCTATCTTCAGTCAAAACCCTAATCGGGTTGATTCAGAGCTTTTGAGTTTGTTGAAATGAATCTCTGAGGACCAAATGTTGATTGTTGACGAAGATGATTCATTTGAAATGAAGGGGGAACAAAACCCTAATTGATTGTTGCTTGTACTGATGAGTGATATCTTGATTAAACCCTGCTGAGTCACAAGTAGCAAACATAAGCTATGCAATTTGTTAGAGATGCAAATGATGCATATGCTATGATATGAGGTGGTATCTTAGGTCAAAAATTGGGGTATGACAAAGTGTCACAAACGTCACTTTCTCATCATGTCCCTCCTGCTTCCTGGATCATCGATCAGCTCACGTCAGAGAATGCTCAGCTCAAGAAACAGAAGAAAATGTTAGAACATGAAGTCGGCTCTTCGTCAAAATTTTAGAGTCCTTTCTCTCGGTTTCTCTGTATTTCTTTTTCAAAGTGTGTAAAAAACGGCGTTTTCGCTTAATTAATAAAAGTTTGATGTTTCATAACGTAATTATGGTGTTTCCTTGAAAAATATTAACTTAATTGCATATCATACATCGCTTTAGTCGTACGCACTGACACGAGAATTGTCACGGATCTAATAGTCACTTTCCTTTCTCCAGAAAGAGAGGAGGAGAAGGAGGTGAACCAAGACTTTCAAGCTGTCTCATCCATACAACACTCGTTCAAGTCGCAAGAAAAGAATGGAAGACTTTGAGCAAGAGAATGGAGAACTCAGAGAAGAGATTAATACTCTCAAAGGTACTGTTGAAAGACTCAATAGTATGGTAGAAGCCCTGGTAGTTGCACAGAATTGACCAACGCCAGAAGAACCACAAAGGACTGTGGTTTCCGAGATTGTTTCTACTCCTATTCCTCAGTATGCCATGCCACCCAACCGACCTTGAGGCATGCCATATAACTTTATTCCAGAAGGGTACATACCCCCAGCTTCTGAAGTTCCAAGAGCTACAATGGAGATGCAATAGCCGGAGGGTTACAAACCCCTGGAAATTGAAGTTCCAAGAGCAACGACAATGGGTTTCGCACAACAGAATGCTGAGATTCCAAGATCTGCTGTCATGGCTTCTCCACAGCCCATTATGCATACTTTTCCTCCACAGGGCGGACAAGTATATCATCACGCTCCCAGTGAGGACGCTGGCGTGTATGAAAGATTGGACGAGTTCCAGGAACATTTTTTGCAAATGCAGAAGGAACTCAAGACTCTTCGAGGACAAGATTTATTTGGAAAGAATGCTGCAGACCTCTGTCTGGTTCCAAATGTTAAGATTCCTCACAAATTCAAAGTACCAGATTTCGAGAAGTACAAAGGGAATTCATGCCCACAAAGTCACCTTGTAATGTACGCTCGAAGAATGTCAACTCAGACTGATAATCAACAATTGCTCATTCATTATTTTCAAGACAGCCTGACAGGTGCTGCACTCAAATGGCACATGAACTTGGACAGTTCAGAGATTCATACTTTTCGAGACCTCGGAGAGGCCTTCGTCAAACAGTATAAGTACAATCTGGATATGGCTCCCGACAGAGATCAACTCCGGGCCATGACTCAAAAGGATAGAGAAAGCTTCAAGGAATACGCTCAGAGATGGCGTGAAGTTGCTGCTCAAATTTGTCCACCACTTGAAGAGAAAGAAATGACAAAAATCTATCTCAAAACTTTGAGTCCATTTTAATACGGACGAATGGTTGCAAGTGCACCAAGTGACTTTACCGAGATGGTAAACATGGGTGTACGTTTAGAAGAAGCAGTTCGGGAAGGACGCTTGAACAAAGAACCAGAATCTTCTATTGGTCCAAGGAAGTATGGAAGTTCTTTCCAGAAGAAAAAGGATCAAGATGTCAGCAATGTCTTGCACAAAATCAAGAAGAAAATCCAACCTCAAGTTGCAGCAATAACTCTGGTTGTTAACTCAGCGCCAACTTATCAACCTCAGGTCTCGCAATAACAAATTCAACAAAGGTCGCAGCAACCTCAGCAGCAGGTTCGACCTCCAAATTACAACAATCGGGCTCCAAGGTATCCTGCCTTTGACCCAGTACCAATGCCGTATGCGGAATTGTTTCCAACATTACTGGCAAAAGGACTCATTCAGACAAGAAGTCCTCCAAATCCTACAAACAGTTCCTCACCATGGTATAAGGCTGACCAATCTTGTCCCTATCATCAGGGGGCACCAGGTCACAATATTGAGAACTGTTTCCCTTTCAAGATTGACGTCCAACGATTAGTGAAGAGCGGAATGCTATCCTTCAAAGATACTAGTCCAAACGTCCAAGCAAATCCTTTGCCGCAGCATAAAGAAGCTTCAGTAAATTGGATAGATCAACACCCTAACGTCATTCAAATCTACGACATTCGTCAGATAGGGGAAAATCTTGTTAAGATGCACGCTAAACAAGCTGGGTACGGCCATGTACCACCTCACAACTACTTCACATGCGATATTTGTCCAAAGAATAATCAAGGATGTGCCGTAGTTCAAGCTGCATTACAAGAACAAATGGACTTAGGATGGATTCAACATATCCGAGTCAGGACTGAACATGACATCAACATGGTTCAAGGATGTCCAGGAGAATATAAAATCTACAAAGTTGAAGATCTCGAAGGATTGGTAGTCAGGTTCCATAAAACTTTAAATGGACTTGCCTACTTTGGAACAAATTTCCACGCTTACAATAGATGCAGAATTTGTCGAAGAAATTCACAAGGATGTTTGCGTGTTCGCAACGACATTCAAAAGCTGATGGATGACAATACCATTACTGTTCTTGCCAACAGAGAAGATGATGAAGTCTTTACCGTATCTCCTCAAATTAATCAAGTTGAACCAATGCAAGTTAAGTATGATAGCAGGAAGACAGCAATTACTCCGTTAGTCATCTACTTACCAGGTCCTGTACCGTATGAGTCTAGCAAGGCTATACCATACAAGTACAATGCTACATACATTGAAAATGGTAAGGAGATACCATTACCGTCTGTTGTCAACATTGCTGATGTTAGTCGAGTCACCAGAAGTGGACGAGTCTTCAACAGAACAACAAAAAATGTGGAGAAACCTTCGGAGGAAGTACCACATAGGCAAGACAATCATCCGACCAATGCTGTTCAAGCGAAAGAAAATGATGAGATCTTGAAGTTATTCCAGAGGAGTGAATACAACATTGTAGATCAATTACTACATACTCCGTCTAGGATTTCTGTCCTTTCCCTGCTATTGAGTTCTGAAGCTCATAGGGAAGCTCTACAGAAAGTTTTGGAACAAGCTTTTGTAGAACCTGGCGTTACAATAAGCCAATTCAACAATATCGTTGCCAACATCTCCGCGGGAACTAGCCTGAGTTTCTGTGACAAAGATCATCCGGAAGAAGGAGTAGACCACAATCTTCCACTTCACATCTCAGTTGGCTGCATGGGTGATGTACTCACAGGAGTCCTAATAGACAATGGATCCTCTCTCAACGTCATGCCAAAATCAACATTGTCAAGATTATCTTTCGAAGATTACCCGCTAAGGGAAAGTCATGTCATCGTCAAAGCCTTTGATGGATCAAGAAAGTCAGTTTTTGGAGAGGTAGATCTTCCCATAACTATTGGACCTCAGACGTTCAAAATCACTTTCCAAGTCATGGACATTCCAGCACAATACAGTTGTTTGCTAGGTCGCCCGTGGATTCATGAGGCTGGGGCAATTACTTCAACACTTCATCAGAAACTGAAGTTCATAAGAAATGACAAATTGGTAACTGTATGTGGAGAACGAGCTTTGATCGTCAGCAACCTGTCATCATTCTCCGACATAGAACCAAAAGAACTTGTTGGAACTAAATTCCAAGCACTTTCCTTGGACAAAGGAAAGGAGAAACCAGCGTCTATTTCTTCCTACAGAGATGCAATCCAAGTTGTAAAGGATGGCACTACCAGAGGTTGGGGGCACATTAATATTCCTACCAACAACAAGAACAAAACAGGAGTTGGATTCTTTCCAACATCGTCAAAGACTATTCCAGGAATTGAGGTAGTTCTTCCAATTCAAGAAACTTTCTTCAACCTGTTCAACAAACAGTCAATACCATCGGTACGGAAAACACCGATGAAGAGAAATGGCTATCCTATCTTAACAAAGCAGGATACATAGCCCTATCAGAGTCTGAATCACCTTGCTGTTATCCGACTAAGGGATCTGGAAGTAAGACTCGACCAAGCAGTGACGAAGTTACAAATAGCTTCACCACCAGAAGTCATGGTTCATCAGAAGAAGTTCCTCCTATACCCGAAGAAACCTGGGATACATTAGGAGAACCAAGCGGAAAATTTGACTACATGGTGAAATACTCCGCTCCTGAAAGCTCAAAAACCTCTTTGGAAGATATTGTTCCAACGGGATGGAACATTGATCACGAGTACCTCTCTCAGCCAAAAGAGATGTATAACCCTTGCTATTCATCATCATCGACTGGTGAAATCATCATTGAGGATTATATCCCCAAGTCACCTTCCGAGGCTACGGATCTAGAGTTCACATATCTAGTCAATGCCATCTTGGGAGAAGAGCAAGACCAAAATACAGAAGAGGATGATCTCGAAAGTGTCTCCGACAACGAGTCTCTCCATTCAGAAGATTGGAAGTTTCCTCAAAAGAAAGTCCGACATACTCCACTTGGAAATGGGTATGCTCACACCGCTCAGTCTGCTGAAGTAGAAGAAGATCGTCTGAGTGTTGCAAAGACAGTGGTTGGTAAATCAAGACCTACCACAGGCCAACTTAAGCCTAAGGTTCCAGATTACTTAGTGCACAATGGGGTTCGCCACTATAAGACAGCTGTTGAAGTTACAACTGTTGTTCGCACTCCTAAGTAGGAACTTTCACCGTTATTTTATCCTCTCACCATAGCCCAGGGTGAAGAGATGTTTCATAGGGCTTTGCATTTTACTATTTCTTAGGAAAATGTCCCTCTTTGCTTCGCCCAAAGCAATAGAGTTTTGTTTTATAGGGTCTTTGTTTCAAGAAATGACTGTTAATAAATAAAAATGTCATTTTGTTCCTTCGTTAGTTTTTCCTTTTCTTTTTTTCGGAAATTGGTAATCCTAAAAAACACCCTTAAAAAGACATCAAATATTCCATTAACTGCATACACCGAGTCTTCCCTTGTTGTCTAAATAAAATTTATCACACATATGCAGATTAATCATAAAATACCCCGTTGAAACGTGCGATCGTATGACTTCTCCAAGCTTTGAGTTTCCTGTATTCGAGGCAGAGGAAGAAGAAGACGAAGAAATATCAAAGGAAATTTCACGATTACTTCAACAAAAGGAAGAGGCCATTCAGCCATACGATGAGCCTCTAGAGATCATTAACCTTGGTTCCGATGGAAACAGAAAAGAGGTTAAGATTGGAGCTTCGCTCAATTCAGAGATCAGAGAGAGTTTGATACAACTGCTCAAAGAATTCTCAGATGTCTTCGCTTGGTCTTATCAAGATATGCCAGGGTTGGATACCAGTATAGTGGAGCATCACTTGCCATTAAAAGCAGAATGCCCTCCGGTCAAACAAAAATTGAGAAGAACTCATCTGGAGATGGCCATGAAAATCAAAGAGGAAGTTCAAAAGCAGATCAACGCAGGTTTCCTCGTCACTTCAGAATACCCTCAGTGGTTAGCTAACATTGTTCCTGTTCCTAAGAAAGACGGAAAAGTCCGCATGTGCGTCGACTACAGAGATTTGAACAAAGCTAGCCCTAAGGATGATTTTCCTTTACCACATATTGATATGTTGGTAGACAGTACAGCAAAATCCAAAGTTTTCTCGTTCATGGACGGATTTTCAGGATACAACCAAATCAAAATGGCACCTGAAGACATGGAGAAAACAGCTTTCATCACCCCCTGGGGCACGTTCTGCTATCGCGTTATGCCTTTTGGACTAAAGAACGCAGGGGCGACATATCAAAGAGCCATGACTACACTTTTCCACGACATGATGCATAAAGAAGTGGAAGTCTATGTGGACGACATGATTGCAAAATCAGAAAATGAAGAAGATCATATACAGAATCTGACAAAGTTATTTCAACGCTTACGGAAGTTTCAGCTTCGCCTGAATCCCAACAAGTGTACCTTTGGTGTCTACTCAGGAAAACTCCTTGGTTTCATTGTCAGCAAACGAGGAATTGAAGTGGATCCAGACAAAGTCAAGGCAATTCAAGAAATGCCTTCACCCAGAACCGAGAAACAAGTTAGAGGATTTCTTGGACGTCTGAATTACATCTCGAGATTCATATACCTCATGACTGCAACTTGTGCTCCAATTTTCAAACTTCTACGGAAAAATCAGAGTTGCGTCTGGACAGACGATTGTCAGAAAGCGTTCGACAACATTAAGGAATATCTGCTCGAACCACCCATCCTGTCTCCTCCAGTGGAAGGAAGACCTTTGATAATGTACTTAACCGTCTTAGAAGATTCCATGGGTTGTGTCCTTGGACAGCAAGACGAGACGAGAAGAAAAGAGCATGCCATTTACTACCTAAGCAAGAAATTCACTGACTGTGAATCCCGCTACTCCATGCTCGAGAAGACGTGTTGTGCTTTGGCCTGGGCTGCCAAGCGTCTCCGCCAGTACATGATTCGACATACTACTTGTTTGATCTCTCATATGGATCCAATCAAGTACATCTTTGAGAAGCCTGCTTTGACTGGGAGAATTGCCCGTTGGCATATGTTGTTATCAGAATATGACATTGAGTATCACGCACAGAAAGCCGTGAAAGGAAGCATTCTAGCTGAGCACCTGGCTCACCATCCACTCAATGGTCATGGATCAACCAGTTTTGACTTTCCGGACGAGGACGTCATGTACCTCAAGATGAAAGATTACGACGAGCCACTACCAGACGAGGGACCTGAGATAGGATCCCAGTGGGGCTTAATCTTTGACGGAGCTGTCAATGCTTATGGACGAGGAATTGGGGCAATCATTGTTACACCTCAGGGTACCCATATTCCATTTACTGCCAGATTAACTTTCAAGTGCACAAACAATGAGGCCGAATATGAAGCTTGCATCATGGGTCTCGAAGAAGCCGTGGATATAAGAATCAAACACTTGGATGTATACGGAGATTCTACTTTGGTCATCAATCAAATCAAAGGAGAATGGGAAACACGCCAACCAGGGCTAATTCCTTACAAAGACTACGCGAGGAGATTGTTACCATTCTTCGACAGGGTAGATTTTCATCACATTCCTCGTGAAGAAAATAACTTGGCTGATGCATTAGCCACACTCTCTTCCATGATTAGGATAAATCATTGGAATGACATTCCTCGGATCGATGTTATGCGCCTGGATAGGCCCGCTCATGTTTTCACAGTAGAAGCAATCATCGACGACAAACCGTGGTATCACGACATCAAGAACTTTCTTCAAAAGCAAGAGTACCCTCTTGGGGCGTCAAAGAAAGAAAGAAAGACTTTGAGAAGATTAGCTTGTAGATTCTTCCTGAATGAAGATGTTTTGTACAAGAGAAACTTCGACATGGTTCTGCTCAGATGCGTTGACAGAAAAGAAGCAGAAGTACTCACGAGAGAAATACATGAAGGTTCCTTTGGTACTCACACCAATGGACATACCATGACGAGGAAAATACTGAGAGCAGGATATTATTGGCTGACGATGGAGTCAGATTGCTACCAGTACGCAAAGAGGTGTCACAAATGTCAGATCTACGCCGATAGAATTCATGTGCCACCATCTCTTCTCAACATACTCTCTTCCCCTTGGCCTTTCTCCATGTGGGGAGTCGACATGATTGGAATGATCGAGCCAACAGCGTCCAACGGACATCGCTTCATCTTGGTAGCTATAGACTATTTCACCAAATGGGTTGAAGCAGCTTCATATGTAAACGTTACAAGACAAGTTTTCGTCAGGTTTATCAAGAATCACATCATTTGTCGCTACGGCATTCCTAGCAAGATAATCACTGATAATGGGTCAAATTTGAATAACAAAATGATGAAGGAGCTTTGTGAAGAATTCAAGATTGAACATCACAACTCATCTCCTTACAGACCAAAGATGAATGGAGCTGTAGAAGCAGCTAACAAAAACATCAAGAAAATCGTTCAGAAGATGGTCATCACTTACAAAGATTGGCATGAAATGCTCCCGTATGCTCTTCATGGTTACCGTACATCAGTACGTACTTCGACTGGAGCAACTCCTTTCTCCCTTGTATATGGCATGGAAGCAGTCCTACCCATAGAGGTTGAGATCCCATCAATGAGAGTCTTGATGGAGGCAAAATTAACAGAAGCCGAGTGGTGTCAAAGCAGATTCGATGAATTGAACTTAATCGAAGAAAAGCGCATGACAGCTTTATGCCACGGTCAGCTATATCAACAAAGAATGAAGAAAGCTTTCGACAAAAAGGTCCGACCTTGCACAGTCAAAGAAGGCGTCCTTGTACTCAAAAAGATTCAAGCTTTTCTCACAGATTCGAGAGGAAAATGGACTCCCAATTATGACGGCCCCTACGTGGTCAAGAGAGCTTTCTCAGGAGGAGCCTTAATACTCACGACTATGGATGGAGAAGAATTCACCCGTCCTGTGAACGTCGACGCAGTCAAGAAATACTTCGCCTAAATAGTTAAAAGAACAGCTCGCTAAGTTGAAAACTCGCAAAGAGTGACTTAGGCAAAAAAGAGCGTCTCGGTGAATCGAAAACCCGAAAGGGCGATTCAGGCAAAAGTTAGAGACATAAAAAATAAATAATCAATCCCGGTAGACTTAAAACCCGAGAGGGGTAGTTTACGCAAAAGTTAGGGATATATGGCAAGTAACTGTGTTCAGGACAAACTTGATCATTCAAAAATCCATAACGGAGTATTCATTAGCAGTAGGTCATCTTCTACGAAGCACGAATACAGCGCAACTCGGAGTGGAAGGGAAAGATAACGGTCGTCACGTTTCATCGTAGCCCTTTTCCCGAAAAATTACCAATTTCCAACTTTGTAAATACTCCATGGAATCAAGCATTTGGCTGATTACCATTTCGTAAATAATAATTTGAGCCTTGTTCCTTTCTTTACAATCGAGTCTTTTTCAGTTTCTTGAAATGCGTTTTTTAATTTAAACAGTCATTTTTTTAAACGAAATGTTTTCATAAAATAAAAATGAATTTACTTGCAAAAAAAAAATAGAGGTGAAATTTTCTTTCTAAGGTTTACAAACAATAGGAAGAATGCAAACAACTACTCCGAGAACGGTTGAGAATCCGGGAACCAAGATTTCCCCATAAGGTCGCTTTGCGAACATCTCCCGATGACGGATCTTCACTTCAATTCATATCACTCACTTCGGACAGCGGACAACTGATAACCAGGTATTCCCAACAGAGTTCGAACTACAAGAAGAAGACATCTTCTGATCAACAAGATTCAAGTCGTATCATAGGATTTTACATCCGCGACAATTCTATTCACATTCACTTTGCATTTCATAATCATCGTAGTATTCATGCATTTTGTCTCACACCATATTTGCGTAATGAGCATAGTCTAGCCAGGTTTTGATTGTGTTAATACCCAAATTACTTGGGCATATACTCAAGATTCCCCTGCAAAGTTGTGAAAGGGTTTTCTTCTTCATGAAGAAGGTTCATATACCCCAATTCCCCAAGCAAGTCAACAAATGGTAGTCTCCCTCAAAGAGGTAGTTTGTTCACTTTTGGAATTCCCCAATTGAGAATCTCCTGCAGAGCGACGCTCGACAATCTTCTTCAAATAAGATAGTTTGTTTCGCATTTTGAATTCCTCAGAAGTTTGGTATTTCCCCAGCGGATCAACAAATGATCACCAACGGAGTTAGTGAATGGTAGTCTTCGTCCAGAAGATAGTTCAGATTCCTCAGCATAAGTAGATGAATGGTAGTCTTCTTCCCGAAGACAGTTCATCCACTTTCGAGCAAAGTCATTAGCCCCTCAAAAGAGCGCGGGACCATATGACAATCCTTTGAAAACGTCAAGTTGAAAGGAGGGATGGTGAAGTTTCTTTATTTACCGTCAAATGGTATCTTACCTCCAAGTGCTGGTAAGATGTTTGATGAGGAAACAAACCTTTGAAGTTTCTTTATTACCGTCAAATGGTATCTTACCTCCAAGTGCTGGTAAGAAGTTTGATGAGGAAACAAACCTTTGAAGTTTCTTTATTTACCGTCAAATGGTATCTTACCTCCAAGTACTGGTAAGAAGTTTGATGAGGAAACAAACCTTTGAAGTTTCTTTATTTACCATCAAATGTTATCTGACCTCCAAGTGCTGGTAAGAAGTTTGATGAGGAAACAAACCTTTGAAGTTTCTTTATTTACCGTCAAATGGTATCTTACCTCCAAGTACTGGTAAGAAGTTTGATGAGGAAACAAACCTTTGAAGTTTCTTTATTTACCATCAAATGTTATCTGACCTCCAAGTGCTGGTAAGAAGTTTGATGAGGAAACAAACCTTTGAAGTTTCTTTATTTACCGTCAAATGGTATCTTACCTCCAAGTGCTGGTAAGAAGTTTGATGAGGAAACAAACCTTTGAAGTTTCTTTATTTACCGTCAAATGGTATCTTACCTCCAAGTGCTGGTAAGAAGTTTGATGAGGAAACAAACCTTTGAAGTTTCTTTATTTACCGTCAAATGGTATCTTACCTCCAAGTGCTGGTAAGAAGTTTGATGAGGAAACAAACCTTTGAAGTTTCTTTATTACCATCAAATGGTATCTCATCTCCAAGTGCTGATGAGAAGTTTGATGAGGAAACAAATCTTTGGAGAATTTCTCTTTATCTGAGATATTATCCAAAATCACAACTTAGACCAGTTTCGAGATGTAGACATCCGAAACAAGGGGAGGTTGCTTGCCTTTTTCTAAGTGTCAACACTTAGTTAAAGAAGATGGATTGCACATCCTACATTGCCATCCATTCACCAGAATCCACATCAAGTATTTCTACAGGAGTTTGTCTCCTCATCCCCCGCCAAGTGCGACAACGGGATCAAGTCATGAAAAGATTTTATCAATTACAACATCTTAGGAGCGCCCAAAATTCGGGCATTCTTTGATATTTAAGTCTCTTTCACGCAGGAGAGATCGAGATATCAATCTCTCTCCCTCCGGATAAAAGAAACTTAAATAGGGGCATCTGTCATACCCTAATTTTTGACCCCCCTGAGATGACATATCTTCAGGATTTTCATCAGGTCAAAGCAAGTACCCAGAGCAGTCACTTCTTCATCTGGCATTTAATCAAGGATGTTCAAAGACAAGAAAACTCAGGCAAAGGATCAATCAATAGAAGGATTGGTCTCTAACAAAATCCTAGGACTCAAAAGCTTCACTTTTATATTCACCTATGATTGATTAGACACTCAGTCATCTGAGTACAGGTTTACTCAAGTCACCAGACTAGGCTTTTTGAGCCTATCAAGGACTAAAATCAGGGATCACCTTTGGGAAACCCTAAAAAGCTCCAGGACATCTATTAAAGACTTCAATCATCTTCAAATGATCCATACAATAAGATCCACTGGACATCACACCTCAATTCAAGATCCACAGTCACCAATTTCATCTGGTCGACAATTAGGGTTTTTAACCTAATTCATCTGGATAGTTGACTTTTAATCAGGGCATGGATCCAAAACTCAAGACATGATTCAAGAACCTCTACTACCTCAATATAACCCATTTACATCACTCATTTGAGGAGAAGATCTTAATTCCACACAAAAGTCCAAAATCTCACTTTATCTGGAAAAAGTCAACTGTATGGGATCACCTTTGACTTTTAAGACTTTTGGTCAAACCATGACTTTCAAAGATAAAAATCATCAATATATGGATATTAAAGTCATTTGACCAAAGAAATTCAAGAAGAATCATCAAGGAGCAAAAAGTCGGGAATTAGGATTTTTGAGGGCATTGTGGGAACTCAAAATTTCACCTAGACAACTCAAAAAACTTCTAACATGAAAGTTGTAGATCTTGCAAAATAAAACAACATCTTACATAGGAACTTTTTTCAAAAGAGCAACCATTTAAGAGTTTTGGAATTTTGAAGCTTTAGGTTATAAAAACTTAGAAATTTTTCTAAGTGTTTTTAACCTAGTTTTCATCCAACTTTGGGCTCATTTTTCACAATTTTCCCAAATTATTCAGAAGAAACCATAAACTAATGATTTGAAGTAGATGTTTAGGGCTTTCCAAATTGTACTCAACCTTCCCCAAATTCATTTTGAGCTAAGAGTTATGCTTGTTCAAAGTTGGCACCATGAAGTAAAATTATAGGTCATGCATCATTTTTGAACTTTGCAATTTTGTGCACATGACCTCACTTATGGATGCTACACGACCCATAACACATCTGAAAACATGCCATGCATTCATTTCCACCATGACATGAGAATTGAGGAAGATTCCCAAAACAAGAACATGTGATTATGTAATGATTACATTTGGGAATTTATGGCAAAATGATGAATCACCCAAGGAATCTTCTCACCAACCAATTAGAGCTCACTCTGCATCAGAAATGTTCCCTAAGATCAGATAGGATCAATGGATGGGGGGCTGGCTCGAAATTGCAATGATCACTCTTGGATATTCCTTGAAATTTCTTCATGGCTAAGAAACCAAACTCACTTCACTAAGCAAGCTCACTATACACAATTGCTCTGAATCAATTGCCTATAAATAGAGTGCTCTTTCTCATTCAGAAAACACACCAAAGCAACCATATTCCTTGCTTTCTGTTTCTCTTCTCATGCTTATGGTTTTTCAAAGTTCTTTGGCAAGAAGAATCGTTTTCTTCAAACCAGAGCTTATCTTTGGAAAGTAAGCATTCTAACATCTCAAAGGGGTTCATTTGAGGTGATCCAAGCACCTGGATCACTTCTGTAAGTGGAGGAACGCCATTGTTGCTCTCACTTTGGAGTTGTTGCAGTTGGAGGTCCATAGAGCAATTCAGAAGGTTTCCAACAAAGCCAAACATCTAGACGTGTTCCTCAGGTCATAGTGAAGCTGTTCAGATGGCTGCAGCTCATCTGTAACTCAAGATTCATCACTCTCCATGTCCACTTGAAGCTCAAATCGAGGGAGGTCCATAGAGCAATTCAGGAGAATTGAAGTTACAATAAGCATTCAGATACAAGCCCAGGTGCTCTCTATCATCCTCACGACCTCCATTTTCAGAGGTAAGTTTCTGAACTCTATCTCTTTAATTTAAGTACTCTTTGTGATAAAGCTCGATTCTATCTTGTTCAGAATCATCAGAGGATTGAAAACCCTCTATCATCATTCATTTATTCATCTTGTTTGTCATTTAATTTTAAATTTAGGGTTCATGTGTTCTTAGAGTTCTCTGTGAAATTAGGTAGCTATAGTTAATATAAATAAATGTTAGTTACATATCTGGATTCGTGAGGAAATTTAGAACAAGATTGATGTTTACATCATGCCATTTAGTTGAGAAACCAGAGAGTTAGGAATTTGAAAATCTTTGAGCTCGAGGAAGAAGACGACTATGGCCATGGCGCGCAAAATTCAAATCTCTGGGCAAAGTTTATTTTATTTTTAATGATAGGCGTTTTCTAAACGAATGAATAACTTGCCATAGTGGCCTCACATGCGCTCTTAGTCTCCTCATGCCTCAAGTCTGGGGTTCGAATCCCCCTCGCCCCAGACTTTTTGTTTCTTTTATTTTTCCATGATTTACCACTTGTTTGAAAATATAATGAACTGGATGTGTATCATAAACACCAAGCGCGCGTTGGCCCAGTGGTGTTATTTTGAGCTGGTGACTTAGAGGGCGTGTGTTCAAACCTTGGAGGAGACAAACCCAATTTTTTACCACTATTTTTCTTTGTTTTATTCACAAACTTCAAACAATTATTTAACCTATCAAAAATATCCATTTTCACCTCATTTTTCACACACTTGTTATTTAATATATCTATTTTGTGAATAATCAAAAAATCATAAAAATATTATTTATTTCATATATTCTTATTAGGTTTAAAATAGTATGTTTTAAGTGTTTTCTTAAATACTTTGAAAATATATATTTTCATTTTGTTTTAACCTAATTACTTTGTGAATAATTTTATGATAAAACCCTAATTATGTAGGTCTTAATTAGGTATAGATTTCATCTTTGCCTTAATTAAGTTGACTTTTGTCAATGTTCAAAATTGTTTTCAGTCTCCAATTAAACGGATGATTAAGGTTTTCAAACAACAAAACCTTATATCATTTCAATCATTTTCAACTGTTTCTTTTAAACAGTAATTAAATCTTTGGGCCTCTATTAGAGTGTAAGTCCCAACACCTTTTTCTTTTCATAGTTTGTTTTCAAAAAACTGTATTTACAAAATCTTCTTTCTGTTTTCAAAATATTCTTCTGGTATTTGAAGGGCATTATTCCCGGTGAAACTCTTCAGATACCTATGTGACCTATGTCCATCTTCACTTCTTCTGTTTTCAAAAAAAAACCATTAACTGTTTATCATATATATTCAACTGTTATCCATCAACTGTTGGTGAGGCTTTGTACATACTTCTTCAAAGGCCTCCACTCCATCCAGGATAGGCTTTACAAGCTTTCAATTTACAGTCTTTATTTAAATTACTGTCAAATATAAACTGTGCATATATTTGTTTAGAACTATGTTTGAGTGTAAACCCTAGGACAGTTAAACTATATATATATTATAGGAATATGGCCTAGGATTGAGAATGTCTTCCCGGTGAAGGCTCTTTCCTAATTAGAGATCTGTAGTTCAAACCCCCAAGATGAATTATTCCCGGTGAAACATCTTGGCAAAAACCTTAGAATCCAAAAAAATAGGACACATCCACCCAAAGAGGAATTATTCCCAGTGAAACCTCTTACCCATTTTCTTAAAGCCAAAATAAGTTCAAAACTACATAGCTTTCTCTTGTGCTATAACAAGGACCCTCGATGACCCTCGATTAGCCTCCTATTGGGCTTTGTACAAGGACCCACAGGCTTCTTAAAAGCATTTCCAGCTTCCTCTTGAGCTTGTATACAAGGACCCACCAGGTTTCTTATAAACATAGGAACGGGTCTTTAGTCACCTTTTAACCTACCCTGGTGAGTTTCTTCCAATTTAAACCAGATATTAAACAAGCTAAGTTTGTCTCAATTTTACATTGAGTACACCTTTTGGAATGAGAGACATGGACAGTCTCTGTCACCCTTATCTTCATCAATTTTCCTTAGCAGAGTCTAGGATCCATGTTTGCTTATCCTCAGCAAGAGTCAGCCTTCATCTTGGGCTTTAAACAAGAAGTCTCCACTAGATAATCTTTCTGCCAATCATTTTAACAAAAACCCCTGGAAAGGGTTAGCCTCCAAAATCACTTCTTCAAAAACCAAAGTTTCATTTCTCTTAGGAGATAATTTCCCCAAAAGAGTCAAAAACCCCTGGAAAGGGTTAGCCTCCAAAGTCAATTAATAAAAACCTGTTTAAAAGATTAAAACCTCTGGAAAGGGTTAGCTTCCAAAAATCATTCTTTTCAAAAGATAAACTCACCAGCTGAGTCAAAATCCCTGGAAAGGGTTAGCTTCCAAAAAATCATTCTTTTAATAAATAAATCCTTCAGTAGAGTCAAAACCCAACAAAAACAGTTAGCCTCAACCTTGGGCTTCATACAAGGCACCAAAACAATAAAACTCCCCTGTTAATAGTCAGCCTCAACCTTGGGCATTGTGCAAGGCAGATAACAGAGTCTCCCCAGTGAGTCCTTCATCATTCAGGTAGCCACAACCTTGGGCTTTGTACAAGGCAGATAAACCATACTTCATGTGTCTAAGATTCCTAACATCTAGGATCTTTTCCCTATTAGAGTCATTCATACTCAGCCAGCCACAACCTTGGGCTTTGTACAAGGCAGAAAATAATATTTTTTCTAGCTAGAGTCAGCCTCAATTCTGGGCTTTGTACAGAATACAAAAATTCCTTGTAATTAACCCCCAGTGGAGTCATCTCCCAGAGTCAATAAATAATACATTAATCAAAAAGCCTCAAGCTTGGGCCTCATACAAGCCAGTTAAAAAAATCAAATCTTTTATACAGTAGATAGACATAGCTTATCTCTATAGAGAGATCTTTCCTCTATCTCACCACATTCAAACAAACAAACATTACATTTCATTTTAATCAAGTCTCCCATTTAGGATTTTGAAAGGCATGAGTTGGCAGTAAAACCCAGACATGTGGTAACTTTCCCTAATTTGGATGAGCATTTTTCTTTCATTTAAGAGGCATTTGACTGGTATACTTGCACATACACAAGTAAGGTCCCCCTCTTGAATGAAATGAATTCAGTTATTCTGTCACTCTTTTAATGTTTGTGGTGGAATAGTAAAAATACCTCTCTGTAAAGATAACTTCATGTCTCTTTATTGTAAACAGAGATTTAATTCAAGCTTCAACCTTGAGCTTCAAGCAAGGCACCCAAAAATAATTAATAATTAATTAGTTCCCCGAACTACATTAATCTCTGACTTCCATTAGGGATATGTAGGCATGAGGTTCACAAGGAATCTCAGCGAGCTAATAAAATACCAAAAATAGTCAGTCAGTCAGTCTGTCTTTCTTTTATTCAATTTAATTCCATCTCCTAACACAAAGGAGAAACTTTTCCAATAATCATTAGCAGCACAAACACATTTAGACACAGAGAAGGTTCCTGTAGAGTACTACAAATATGTAGGGTGTTTAAACACTTCCCTATGTATAACCGACCCCCCGGACTCCAGAATTTCTAGTCTAGGTGAATCCCCACACTTAGCAAACTCCTAGGGTTTAGTTGAGATCTTTTTTTCCCTTTCCTACTCGTAGGACAATAAGAAAGTTCGTGTGATATCGTAGGAAGAACTGAAACAAAATTCATCCCACCACAGGCGCATTCTCCTTCCAAATTTCGCGTGAAGGGTCTAACGTGCCGTCCTCCCAAGTGAAACGGGGAGGTAAAAAAAACGACACCACAAGATGGACCCACGAAGAGTTACTTACATCAGTGCTAAACTGGACCCCAAGATGAAAAGCAGGATAGTCTAATTACTAAAGAAAAATAAAGATTGTTTCGCTTGGTACTATGATGAAATGCCTGGTTTGAAGAGAGATTTGGTCGAACTAAAACTGCCTATTAAGGATGGCAAGAAGCCCATCAAGCAGACCCCAAGAAGGTTCGCTCCAGAAATCCTTTCGAAGATTAAAAAGGAGGTCAAAAGACTTCTTCGCTGCAATTTCATCCGGACCACCAGGTATGTCAAATGGATTGCAATTATAGTTCCAGTTATTAAGAAAAATGGTTCCTTAAGAGTGTGTATAGATTTTTGTGATCTGAATGTAGCAACTCCTAATGATGAATACCCAATGCTTGTGGCAGAAATGCTAGTTGACTCGGCTGCAGGAGATGAATATCTTAGCATGCTCGACGACTATTCCGGGTATAATCAAATTTTCATTGTAGAAGAGGATGTTTCTAAAACAACCTTTCGATGTCCAGGGGAAATAGGCACTTACAAGTGGATCGTTATGCCTTTTGGTCTTAAAAACGCTGGGGCAACATACCAGCATGCAATGAACTCTATTTTTCATGATTACATTGAAACCTTCATGCAAGTTTATATAGATGATATAGTAATAAAATCTATATCAGGCGGAGATCATCTAACCCATCTCAGCCAATCATTCGAAAGGATGAGGAAACATGGCTTGAATATGAATCCTCTTAAATGTGGATTTTTTGTGCAGGCGGGAGACTTTCTGGGCTTTGTGGTCCACAAAGAGGGGATAGAGATTAATCAGAATAAAACAAAGGCTATCATGGAGACCAAAGCACCATCAACTAAGAAAGAATTGCAATCTTTGTTAGGGAAGATAAATTTCCTGAGGAGATTTATTTCAAATTTAAGTGGTCGAATTCAAGCGTTCTCCCCTCTTTTGCGTCTGAAACATGGAAATTTCGAATGGACAAATGAACAACATTCAACATTCGAAAAGATAAAGCAGTATCTAATGAATCTGCCTATCTTGTCACCACCAAGTGGAAAGAAGCATATGAGACTGTATATATCAGCCCTCCGACACTACTATAGGTAGTATGTTAACACAAGAAGATGAAAATGGAATTGAGAGGGCCATATATTATCTAAGTAGTGTATTAAATGATGCGGAAACTCGATACACTTCGATAGAAAAATTGTGTCTATGTTTGCATTTTTCATGTACTAAACTCAAATATTATATAAAGCCAATAGATTTGTATGTATCTTCACATTTTGATGTTATTAAGTACATGTTATCAAAGCCAATAATGAACAGTCGAATTGGCAAGTGGGCTCTAGTGAAGGATAGAAAAACACTTAGAAAGGGGGGGGGGTTTGAATAAGTGTTACTTCAAAAACTTGTAAGATAAAAACAATGAACACAATTATTTTTATCTTGGTTCGTTGTTAACGAAACTACTCCAGTCCACCCCCTTAGAGTGATTTACCTCAACTGAGGATTTAATCAACTAATCCAACTGATTACAATGGTTATCCACTTAGAAGACTTCTAAGTCTTCTAGAGTATACAGATCACAACTTGATCACTCTAGGAAATCTTCACTTAGAAACCTTCTAAGTCTTCTAGAGTCTACAGATCATAACTTGATCACTCTAGGAACCTTTTACAAAACAATGTAAAATAATGTTTACAAGAGTAAGATTGCTTCTAATAAAGCTATAATCACAACAGTGATATTTCTCTTAAGTTCAAAGCTTAACACTCACTAAATATTACAAGAGTTTGTGAGGTTGAAGATGAAGTTCGTGAGTTTTGATTTTGACAGCGTTTCAGTATTTTGCACAAGTATTCTACTTTGCTTCTGATCAGAACTTCTATTTATCGGCGCTAAGAGGAAATGACCGTTGGGAGCATTTAATGATTTGTGTGAATAGTATAGGTTTGCATTTAATGTTTCACACTTTTGTCAACTACCTCGAGCCTTGCTTTTCCTGCTTTTACTGACTTTGCCTTTTGTAGCTTCTAATGTTTCTTTTGTCAGTCTGAGATTAGACTTAATAGCCTGTCATCTTGTACTTTCTTCTGGACTCAGATTTGTAGAATAACAACGTTTGAATATCAGAGTCAACAGCTTGGTGTAGAGCATCTTCTTGTCTTCTGACTTTGAAGAGCTTGAGCGTGATACCATCAGAACTTCAGAGCTTCTGCTTCTGACTTCATGTTCTTATGATGCTTTCAGTTCATGTTTTGATTCTGCTTGACCATCTTCTGATGTCTTGCCAGAGCATGTTCTGATGTAGCCATCCAAAACCTTCTGAGTCAGTGCTTCTGAGCGCTGATTTGTGCATACTCTTTATGTATTTCCTGAAATGGAAAATGTAAAGGATTAGAGTACCACATTATCTTATACAAAATTCATATATTATGTTATCATCAAAACACATAATATTGATCAGAACAAATCTTGTTCTAACAATCTCCCCCTTTTTGATGATGACAAAAACATATATAATTGATATGAATTTTTATCCAGAATATCAGATGAACAAAGACAATTGCACAGTTATAGCATAAGCATATAATCAGAGTGTGTGAATATGTCTCCCCCTGAGATTAACAATCTCCCCCTGAAATTAATACTAGAAGAATTTTTTAAATAAAAGACTTCCCTGAGTATTTTTCCATTTCAATTGAGACTTTCACGTAGAATAGAACTTCAGAACATTCAGAGCTTCTCATTAGAGCTTCCATTGGACAGCTGCTGAGCTTTGAATTTGCCTTTGTAATCAATTGTATCAGAGCATACTTAAATGTATCAGAGCATTCTTCTTGCTTCTGATCTTGAGGCTTCAGAGCACTAAGCTTGCTTTAATTCTCTAAGAGCATGCTTCTTTTTAGAATTGATTTTCCCCATGTATTTGCTTCTTAAGTTGAGCTTTGACCAGAATATCTCATTCCTGCAAAACTATCAAGACAGAGAAAACTTGCAAATAATGTTAGAAATGTTGAGACTTAATCCCAGCAAATGATATTATAAACCAATTCAATTATCATATTTCTCCCCCTTTTTGTCATAACATCAAAAAGCATAAAGATTCAGATGAACAAAACACACAGAGTGAAGAAAGAACAGATAATTTTTCATTGATTAAACATCAGAAGATACAAAAAACAGATGCAATTCAAGCAGATGCAAACAACAAAGAAAACAAACTAAGACACAAAGACAGACTACGACTGGCTGAACCTAGAAGCTAAGACGGCCAGAAGGTTCTTAATCTCAGCAATGTCTTCAACTTGCTTCCTTGTAGCTTCCTTCTGATCCTGCATGAAGGATCTGAACTCAGCATTTGTATCCTTTTGCTTGTCTAGACGAAGAGCCAAGTTAGCTTGATTCTGTTGGAGCTCCTTCATAGTGTTTATCAGCACAGAAGCAGAAGGACCGTCAGAAGTAGCATCAAAGCTATTGTCCATAGCAGGAGGATTTGCACAAGCTTCGACCATAAGAACATCTCCTTGATTTTCGTTAACAGGAATTTCTGTAGCAGGATGTTCTAAGCCATCAAGAATTGTAGCTAGATTCTGTGGAGGTGTTGGAGCAACAGGTTCTGGAGGGTATTCAACTTCTGGATATACCATATTTGATGCTTTATCAGTGGGATTCTCCCTCAACTAGTTGAATAAGAACTGAAAGTCTCCAGTCAGAACCTTGTATGGATGTGGCGTCCACACAACCATAGCCAAAGTATTTTCTTCTTCTGCAAGCTCATCTACAAACTCCTTCTCTTCAAGAGGTTTCCAGCTGGTGATGGGATGGTAGTATCTGCCGTCATCATACTCCAGAAGATAACCAGAAGGACCCGGAGCTGCAGCTAGACACTCTTTCTGAAGATTCAGAAAGTCAGAATGAATCTCCCTTCTCAAAGCTCTCCAGAGCTTCCCAGCAGCTACATGATCCATCTTGGAGTCATGAGCAACCTTTAGAGCATCTAACCCTGTTCGTACCTTATACTTTAATAATTCAAAACACATATCAACAGAGGGTTCAGGAGGATGGCTTCTGAAATGGGTGAATCGAGAGTCTGGGTTAATAACAAAATAGGGTTCAGGTTCTCTAGAAAGTAAAACAGAGGTGGTAGAAGATGATAGAGATGAAGAAGAATCTGCTGTGGAGGTGGTTGAGGGATCATTTAATGGTGAGATAGCAGAAGGAATGGAGGTGGTTGAGAAAATGTTTTTAGAAGGAATTTGTGGAAAGACAACATTTAGAGGTTAGGGGTCAAGAGTTGGTAGTGGATGGTGTCTTTTAGAAGTGGTGGAAGAGAATGGAAGGTCAGAAGGAGGTTGTCTTTTCTGAGGGGGGAGGTCAGAGGTAGACTGTAAACTAGAGGTGTCTACATTGTCTATATCTTCAATGAGCTTCTGAAATTGTTCAGAAGTTATGGGTATTAATAGGCACAAAATCAGAGATAACAATACCTGAAGATTTCTTCTGCTTCTTGACTTTCTTAGCATCAGGTCCTTCTTCTGTGACCTTTCTCTTCAACTTCTTCTGTTTCTTCTTCTTATCCTTTTTCTATAAATCTTCCAAGGATGGAAGAGTTCTACCACGAATCCATTCAGGATCAACATCTGATTTTTCTTTAACACAGAATTCCAGATATAGCTTCACGGATTCTAACAATTCTTCTTTGTACAAATGAGAGAAATCAGCAGCAGGATTCCTTCTTGTCAGAACATCAGAAGGTGCTTGAGGAGTTGTAGTTACTTTCTCAATAAGCTGCATTCTCCTCAGAGTGTGAGCATTTAGAATGCTTCCACAAACTGCAGTCAGATGTTTAAAGCCAGCTGCTCTCAAAGTCTCAATTAAACCACTCTCAGTCAGAATGTCTAATATCAGTCTGCCCAAAGGAATTCTTTTCTTCTTCAGCTTAGGATTCTTCAGACGTTCTTCTTCCCTTGACTCTTCAACATTAGTCTTCAAATGTTCAAACAGAATATGAGGAAGATTGACTCTCATACCTTTTCCAATGCAGTACAGAATGACCTGCGGATCTTGACTAATGTAGGTTGCAGAGTTTGTTGATCTTCTATGGTACAGAGATCCCATAATAATCTTAGCCCAAACTCTGTAGGTAGGCTTGAGATCAGTGGTGTGAGGAGAGTTCTTACCAAAAGAAAATAATTCAGGATTAATCTTTTCCCAATTAGATCTTCCATGGAGAGCACCAGTTATACCACTTGTATTATCAAGATTGTATAGCTTTCTTATCAACTTTTCAGAAATAACTACTTCATGACCTAGCACGAAGGAAATGATGGCAGTTGGAGTAAAAGTAGCATGAATCCAAAATTCCTTAACCAATGCAGGGTAAACTGGTCCAATAAGACGATCAAAGTAGTTTGCCCATCCTTGAACTATCATGCCTGTTTTGATTTTGAAATCATGTGCTTGCAGATTCTCAAAATCAACCATGGGTTCATAGAGAACTTCCAGTTCATCTTGAGGAACCAAACATGTCTTCAGAGGAGCAATTACAGATTTCTTTTGTTGTTCTTGTCTTGAAGATGAAACCTTGCGTTTAACATTTGATGAAGAAGCCATTGATTCACTTCTGAGATCTCTGGGTTTCGTAACTTTAGGGTTTTTGAAGAGAGAGAAGAAAAGGCAAAAATGCATAAACAGTGAACAATGAATATGAAAGGAAAGAGATGAAATGATAAAGAGATGCGTTTATATAGGCACAGATTTGAAATAATATGCAATGAGATTCTGAATGAAGGAGATTACAGAATTTGAATCAAATGCATTTAATGTTGAGTGATGTTAGGGTAAAACGTGATATTTGAAATGATTTGCACAGTTACCTAGGGCGGCGTCTCATCAACTACACGCAAGCTTGTCCCTTCAGAATGAACATGTGTTCATCATCTAGAATAGCTGGTGACAGCTGTTTTGCTTTAAAAGAAGTTCTGAATCAACTTAGACATATGAAACATTAGTAATAACAGAATCAGAATATCTAATTGATAAATAAGTGAAGGATAGAAAAACACTTAGAAAGGGGGGGGGGGGGTTTGAATAAGTGTAGCTTTAAAACTTGTAAGATAAAAACAATTTGCACAATGATTTTTATCCTAGTTCGTTGTTAACTAAACTACTCCAGTCCACCCCCTTGGAGTGATTTACCTCACCTGAGGATTTAATCCACTAATCACACTTGATTACAATGGTTTTCCACTTAGAAACACTCTAAGTCTTCTAGAGTATCTTGATCACAACCTGATCACTCTAGGAACAAACTGCTTAGACAACTTCTAAGACTTGCTAGAGTATACTGATCAACACCCTGATCACTCTAGAACTTACAACTTAATGTAAACAAATTCTAAGAGTATTACAATGCTTCTGAAAAGCTATAATCACAACTGTGATATTTCTCTTAAAGTTTAAGCTTAAATCTCACTAAGATATTACAACAGCAATGTAGTGAGCTTGATGATGAAGTTTGAGAGCATTTGAATTTGACAGCGTTTCAGTTTAATGCGCAAGTGTTGTTCCTTCGTTAACCTTTGCTTCTCATCAAAACTTCATATTTATAGGCATTTTGAGAACATGAACGTTGGGAGCATTTAATGCTTTGCGTATTCCGTACAGCATTGCATTTAATGTTTCACTCTTTTGTCAACTACCTCGAGCCTTTTTTCCGCTGTCTCTACTGACGTTGCCTTTAATAGCTTCTAACGTTCCTTTTGTCAGTCAGCGTAGCCTGCCAGTCTAGTACTTGCTTCTGATCTGATGTTTGTGTAAACAACGTTTGAATGTCATCAGAGTCAAACAGCTTGGTGCAGAGCATCTTCTTGTCTTCTGACCTTGAAGAGCTTCTGAGCGTGATACCATGAGAACTTCAGTGCTTTTGCTTCTGATCTCAAGTTCTTCTGATGCTTCCATAGACCCATGTTCTGATTCTGCTTGACCATCTTCTGATGTCTTGCCAGACCATGTTCTGATGTTGCATGCTGAACCTTTTGAGTCAGTTGCTTGCGCTGATTTTGTTCATACTCTTTGTATAATTCCTGAAATGGAAATTGCATAGTATTAGAGTACCACATTATCTCATACAAAATTCATATCCTTGTTATCATCAAAACTAATAATATTGATCAGAACAAATCTTGTTCTAACAATCTCCCCCTTTTTGATGATGACAAAAACATACATAAATGATATGAGTTTGCGATCAGAATATCAGACGGCTAAAGACAATTACACAGCTATAGCACAAGCATATAGACAATGTGTGAATATGTCTCCCCCTGAGATTAACAATCTCCCCCTGAGATAAATAATCTCCCCCTGAAATGAATACTGGAAGAATTTTTATAAATAAAAGACTTCCCTGAGTATTTCAGTAGAGACGTTCACATATGCTTAGATCTTCAGAACATTCACAGCTTTTGATTCTTGCTTCCATAGGACAGCTTCAGAACTTGAATTTCCTAGATCTTCAGAATATTCATAGCTTCTGAATTTTGCTTCCATTGGACAGCTTCAGAACTTGAATTTCTTCTTGAGTCATTGCATGCTAGATTGTATCAGAACATTGTTGAATGTACCAGAGCATCATCAGAGCATCTCTACATCCTGAAATGTTACAGATCAAACTAAACGACAAAAGTCAGCATGAATGAATCAGAACATAAAATATGTATCAGAACATATAATTATGTATCAGAGCACACAAACATAAAATGTTTCAGAGCATATTTTGTAACTAAAACATGCATCAGAACATATAAAGAATAAGAATGAAAGTATATTCTATCATCAGAATATCAGAACATTCTTCCTTCTTGCTTCTGATTCTTGAAGCTTTATAGCACTCAGCTTGCTTCAATTTCCAAGAGCTTGATTCTTTATAGAATTGCTTTTCCCCATCTCTTTGCTTCTCATGTTGAGCTTTAAAGAGGATCTTCAATTCCTGCAAGACAACACTCAAAAGCATAGAACTTTCCAAGTTCTGTTAGAAATGTGGAGCCTTTCTCCCAGCAACTGATAAAATAAATCAGATCATTTATCACATTTTTCTCCCCCTTTTTGTCATAACATCAAAAACATAAAAGATTCAGATGAAAAACACGACAAACACATAGAAGAAAAAGGATAATTTTCATTAAGCTCATAGAAACAACGGTTCAGAAGTACAAAAAGGAAGGGCAAGAGAAGATGCAAAGAAAAACAGATGCAGTAAAGCAAAAGGAAACAGTTTAAGACTCAATCTAAGATGACCCTAGCTTCGACATGATCTTGGCCAGCATATCATGAATCCCACTGTTGCTCTCATTCTGCCTTTCCATGAAAGCACGAAACTCAGCGTTTATTGATCTCTGCTCATCCTGGTTCTTCTGAATAACTTCCAAAGTCCTTACAAGACGGGAAGGTTCATCAGAAGAAGCTTCACAACTTCTTTCCAAAGGGATGGCATTCTGATTCGCAGCTTCCATGATCAGATCATTTGCAGGATTTTCCTCAACAGGAATGGTTTCAGCAACATGATCTTCAGCATCTGCTTCTTCCATAGAAGCATCTCTATACTCTGCAGCAGGAACCTCATAATCTCCATTCTCAAGTGCCTGAAGAATGGCAGCAAGATTCCTAGGAGCAGAAGGACCTTCAACTTCTGGTGGGTCAACAACTTCTGGAATGACCAAGCTTGGGTCTTTCTCTGAAGGGTTTTCCCTCAGAAATTCAAAGAGAGTCCTGAAATCTCCAAGCAGAACAGGATACTGAGGTCTCCAGACCACAATTTCCCTGCAAGGGTTAGCTTCCATTGCAGCAGCAATTCTTGCTTCTTCCAGCTCATCCACAAATCTCTTCTCCTCAAGGATATATCTCCCTCCGAGACGAGCGAACCAGAAGTCCTCATAACTTCTCAGAATACCGCAAGGCCGTGGAGCAGCTTCTACACAAGCTTCCTGAAGTTCTTCAAAACAAGCATCAACTTTTCTTCGGAAGATTCTCTAGAACTTTCGCATAGCAACATTATTCAGGCCATCACTTTCAGCGATTCTGAGAGTATCAAAGACTGTTCTGAGATTCCTCTTTACCAATTCAAAAATTACACCAATAGGGTATTCCTGGCGGGATTTTATTTTGGTTATTGGAGAGTCAGGGTTAGGGACCGAATATGGTTGAGGTTCTCTATCCAACCTAAAAGATGATTCTTCTTCGTTCTCAGAATCTAACACTACCATTTCATCTTCAGGAGGAGGCTTGGGAGTGTAGTTGCAATCACAGAGCAATTGCTCATGTGATGCAGAGTATGGAAGATCAGAAACACATGGGTTGTTTTGAGAGGTGGAAGGAATGGGTTCATAGTTGGCATGAGGAGGAGGTTGAGAAATAGATATATTTGTGTGTGGTGGAAAAAGAGTTTGTAGGGGTGGTATATCCAGAACAGGATTAACAAGGACCTGGTCAGAAGCAAGGTTGGTTGAGGGTGGAGGAGAAGGAATGGGAGCATCTGGAATGGGTGAAGGAGGAGGAGTAAGGATTTTGGTTACAGGAGAAGTGGGAGGTGTAAGAACATGAACTTTGATGGGTGATTCTGATGGGGCTTTATCTGGTTCAGGGGTTTGGGCAACAGCTATTGGTGCAACTTCTGAACGTAAAGCAGGAATAGAATCAGGTTCAGAGAGATGTATACCTTTTGATACTTTCTGAACGGCTTCGAACACAGCCTCAAGCTTCTTCTGTTTCTTACTCTTCTGCTCTTCAACGATTTTTGCCTTTCCACGAGAGATTTCTCTCCTTCTGGAAGATTCCAGAGCTTCCTTCTCATTGACAACAACATACTGACCTTCAACTACTTGAGTTATTGGTCTTTGCAAGATTTCTTCCTGCTGATTCACAGCTTCTTGAACAACCTCTTCTTCATCGGAGTCATTTATTATCAGCTTCCTTTTTCTGATTTTCTTCTTCTCAACAACTCTAACATTTTCAGCATTATTATTCGACTTCTTCTTCTTCCTCTTATCAGCAGCCTCCTTCTTGTTCTTTTCAAATTCAACTGAAACAACCTTAACTACTTCAGCAATAACTTCTACTGGAACAACCTCTTTAACAGTAGCAGCAGCTACGTTCTGAACTACCTTCACCTGATTATCAGAAGGATGATCAAATTTTCTTTTAGTCCTTCTTTCCTTCTTTTGAGCAGCTTGAGGAGCAGCTTCTGAAACATCTTGTGAGGCAGCAACCCTTGAAGTTTTCTTGCGGCCTACTTTAGCAGGAGCACCTTTTTCTTGGTCTTTTACTCCTTCATCTTCTTCCACTGACTTCAAATACCTAGTTCTGACTCCTGGTACCTCACTTCTGAAGAAGGTTTCAAAGTCAGCAAGAACAGGGTCTCTTCTGCTTCTTGTTCCAGAAAGAGGTTGAGGGGTTTTGATGATAGTATCAATCACCTTCATCTTTCTCAGAGTGAGAGCATTCAAGCAACTTCCAGTGGTAGCGACAAGATCTTTGATAGTACCTTCAGCTTCCAGGTTCTCAACAATCTTGGAGTGAACCAGAAGGTTTGTTATAATTCTTCCAAAAGGAATGATGGTACAATTTTTCACTCTGAAGGCATTTCTGGAGTCCCTCACAGCATTCCACATGTGATTGAAGATTATGTAGATAACATCAACCTTCTTCTTAGTTGCAATGCAATACAGAATGTATTTTTGCTCATTGTTGATGAAATCAGCAGCATGTGTTCCTTTCCTGTGATAGAAACACCCCAGAAGAATCTTGGTCCAGATTTTGTAGAGGTCTTTCATGTCCTTGACATTCTTTGTCTTGTTTACATCTGTGTAGAGAGTAGACAACACATCATCCCAATCAGCCCTTTGATCAATTTCAAAAGCACCCTCAGGGTTTCTAAGATCAAACATCATTCTTAGGATGTTCTCAGTCACTACCACAAACTTCCCATGGACGAAAGACAAGATGGATTTAGGAGCAACAACTGCATGCACCCAAAACTCCTTAACAAGATCTGGATAGACCGGTCCACAGAACTCAGCAAACAATGAAGTCCATCCTTGAAAGATGATATCTTCTTTGAGATGATATTCATGTTCTTCGATGCTATCAAAATCTACCATTAGTTCACAGATAACTTCCAGATCCTTCTTAGGAATAGAGCAGGCAACAACCGGAGTGATTTGGTGATTTTCTTCTTCTTGAAGATGAAGAGGGACAGATGAGCCAACATTGTGAGATGATGAAGCGGCCATTGAAACAGAACAGAAATTAGATGAACAAGATCTGGGTTTGCGCTTAGGGTTTGAGAAGAGACTGAAAAGGTTGCAAAAAAGCATGCAAGAAGAAAGAGAGAATGGGAGCGAAAAAGATAAACGTTATGATTTGAAATGTATTTATAGAGACGGATTTGAAAATGAATGCAATGAAGTTATGAGAATGAACAGTTACAGAATCAAATGAAATCAATTGCATTAAATGATGAGTGACGTTAGATGAGAGATCGTGGTAAATGAAATGATTTAACACAGTTACCTAGGGCGGCGTCCCATCAGATTAACTCACGCTTTTACCAACCGTACATACACGTGTTCACCATCAGAATCCTCTTGATGACAGCTGTGTTGCACTGAATAGACTTTACACCTTCTGATTCTGATCACTGCTTTTGATTGTCATTCCTTAGAAATGATCTAGTTCTGATAGGATCATCTTTCTTTCCAAGAATCACATCTTCTGAGTGAGCTAAGGAGAGTCTAGAAGATCTTCTGACTGTTGGCTCTTCAGAAATCCTGTGATTCTCTAAAGATGCAGCAACTTGATCTTCTGATCCATTGCTTCTGAGACTTTCAGCTTCTGGAGCTTTGCTTCTTGGTTCTACAGCTTCTGATATGTCAATATCTATATCTGCAAAATTTTCAAACTGCTTTGGTTTTTCAAGACCAAGCTTATCATCAAACCTGATATTGATTGATTCTTCTACAACCAATGTTTCAGTATTGTATACTCTGTAGCCTTTAGAGCGTTCAGAATATCCAAGAAGAAAACATTTTTGTGCCTTAGAATCAAACTTACCAAGATGATCTTTAGTATTCAGAATAAAACACACACATCCAAAAGAATGAAAATATGAAATGTTGGGCTTTCTGTTCTTCCACAATTCATAAGGAGTCTTATTTAGAATAGGTCTTATAGAGATTCTATTCTGAATATAACATGCAGTGTTTATTGCTTCTGCCCAGAAGTGCTTAGCCATATTGGTCTCATTGATCATGGTTCTGGCCATTTCTTGTAGAGTCCTATTCTTTCGCTCTACAACTCCATTTTGCTGTGGAGTTCTAGGGTAAGAGAAATCATGGGCAATACCATTTTCTTTGAAGAACTCCTCAAAGAATCTGTTCTCAAATTCGCCACCATGATCACTTCTGACCTTAATGATTTTGCACTCCTTCTCAGATTGGATCTGAGTGCAGAATTCAAAGAACACTGAATGAGACTCATCCTTGTGTTTTAAGAACTTTACCCATGTCCAGCGGCTATAATCATCTACGATGACTAATCCATATTTCTTCCCTCTGACAGATGCTGTTTTGACTGGTCCAAACAGATCAATATGAAGAAGTTCTAATGCCCTTGAGGATGAGACAACATTCTTAGATTTGAATGCAGGTTTGGAGAACTTGCCCTTCTGACATGCTTCACAAAGAGCATCTGATTTATATTTCAGATTTGGGAGACCTCTGACCAGATTTAGTTTATTAATATGAGAAATCTTTCTCAAACTAGCATGTCCTAATCTTTTGTGCCAGACCCATTGCTCTTCAGAAATAGACATAAGGAAAGTCACCTCCTGCTTCTCAAGATCTGAAAGATCAATCTTATAGATGTTGTTCTTTCTCTTGCCTGTAAATAGGATTGAGCCATCCTTCTGACTTACAGCCTTGCAAGACTTTTGATTGAAGATTATATCATAACCATTGTCACTTAATTGACTTATGGACAATAAGTTATGCGTTAATCCTTCTACAAGAAGTACATTAGTTATGGAAGGAGAGTTACCAATACTTATGGTTCCAGAGCCAATAATCTTGCCCTTCTGATCTCCTCAAAACTTGATTTCTCCACCAGACTTAAGCACCAGGTCTTGGAACATAGACCTTCTTCCCGTCATGTGTCGCGAGCACCCAAAGTCCAGGTACCATGACATTTTGTGCTTTGTCCTCTTTGCAGCTAAGGATATCTGCAATAGAAATTATCTTCTCCTTAGGTACCCACAATTTCTTGGGTCCTTTCTTGTTAGTTTTCCTCAAGTTCTGATTGAACATGGGTTTAGCATGATAATTAACAGGAGGAACAACATGATATTCTTTAGGTTTGACAGCATGATATTTCTTAGGTTGTGTCACATGCTTCTTGGTGTGTACAGTGTGAAAACTCTGTGCATGTGAAGTGAGCCTAATATCATGTGCATGGCCATATTTGAACTGATCATACAATGGCTTGTATGTGATTTTCAAATCATCAACAGGTTCAAATTTATGTGAGGTATCACCCTCATAGCCAAAGCCAAACCTTCTGTTTCCAGAAACACCATATATCATAGAAGCAAGATGACTTCTGCCAATACTTCTAGATAGGAACTTTTTGAAGCTCGAGTCATATTCTTTCAGAATATGATTGAGACTAGGAATGGATTTTTCTGATTCAGAAGGAGATCCACTATCTTTGGATAATTTTAAAACTTTTTCCTTCAGTTCAGAATTTTCCAATTCTAGCTTCTTAGTTTCAAATTCAAATTGCTTTTTTAGCTTTTTGTATTTGATACTAAGATGAGCCTTGAGTTCCAGAAGTTCAGTTAAACTGGAAACTAACTCTTCTCTAGATAGTTCAGAAAATACCTCTTCAGAATCTGATTCTGATGTAGATTCTGATCCATCATCCACTGTGGCCATCAGTGCAAAGTTAGCTTGCTCTCCTTCAGAGTCTGATTCTGATTCTGATTCAAAATCATCCCATGTTGCCATAAGACCTTTCTTCTTATGAAACTTCTTCTTGGGATTCTCCTTCTGAAGTTTTGGACATTCACTCTTGAAGTGTCCAGGCTCATTGCACTCATAGCAGACAACTTTCTTCTTGTCAGATCTTCTGCCACCAGAAGATTCTCCTCGTTCAAATTTCTTTGAACTTCTAAAGCTTTTGAGCTTCCTTTGTTTGCTCTTCCAGAGTTGATTTACCCTTCTGGAGATCATGGACAGTTCATCTTCTTCTTCTGATTCTGATTCTTCAGAATCTACTTCTTCAGCCTGAAAAGCGTTAGTGCATTTTTTAATATTAGATTTTAATGCAATAGACTTACCTCTTCTGAGGCTCATTTGCATCCAGCTCTATCTCATGGCTTCTCAAGGCACTGATTAGCTCTTCCAAAGAAACCTCATTCAGATTCTTTGTAATCTTAAATGCAGCCACCATTGGGCCCCATCTTCTGGGTAAGCTTCTGATGATCTTCTTTACATGATCAGCCTTGGTGTAGCCTTTGTCCAGAACTCTTAATCCAGCAGTTAGCGTTTGAAATCTCGAGAACATCTTCTCAATATCTTCATCGTCCTCCATCTTGAAGGCTTCATATTTCTAGATTAGAGCAAGAGCTTTGGTCTCCTTGACTTGAGCATTTCCTTCATGGGTCATTTTCAATGACTCATATATATCATGGGCAGTTTCCCTGTTAGATATCTTCTCATACTCAGCATGAGAGATAGCACTCAGCAAAACAGTCCTACTTTTATGATGATTTTTGAAAAGCTTCTTTTGATCATCATTCATTTCTTGTGTTGTAAGCCTTACGCCAGTAGTATTCACTGGATGTTTGTAACCATCCACTAGAAGATCCCATAAGTCACAATCTAGACCAAGGAAGTAACTTTCCAGTTTATCTTTCCAGTATTCAAAGTTATCACCATCAAATACTGGTGGTCTAGTATAACCATTGTTACCATTTCCATTGTATTGCTCAGCAGAGCCAGATGTAGATGTAAGTGTGTTTGTTGGAATTTCACCAGCCATCTTTTACTGAAGCGTTTTTCTCTTCCTGAATCTTTTCTAAACACGGTTAAGTGCTTGCACCTTAGAACCAGGCTCTGATACCAATTGAAGGATAAAAAATCACTTAAAAAAGGGGGGGTTTGAATAAGTGTAGCTTTAAAACTTGTAAGATAAAAACAATTTGCACAATGCTTACAACTTAATGTAAACAAATTCTAAGAGTATTACAATGCTTCTGAAAAGCTATAATCACAACTGTGATATTTCTCTTAAAGTTTAAGCTTAAATCTCACTAAGATATTACAACAGCAATGTAGTGAGCTTGATGATGAAGTTTGAGAGCTTTTGAATTTGACAGCGTTTCAGTTTAATGCGCAAGTGTTGTTCCTTCGTTAACCTTTGCTTCTCATCAGAACTTCATATTTATAGGCGTTTTGAGAAGATGACCGTTGGGAGCATTTAATGCTTTGCGTATTCCGTACAGCATTGCATTTAATGTTTCACTCTTTTGTCAACTACCTCGAGCCTTGTTTCCGCTGTGTCTACTGACGTTTCCTTTAATAGCTTCTAACGTTCCTTTTGTCAGTCAGCGTAGCCTGCCAGTCTAGTACTTGCTTATGATCTGATGTTTGTGTAAACAACGTTTGAATGTCATTAGAGTCAAACAGCTTGGTGCAGAGCATCTTCTTGTCTTCTGACCTTGAAGAGCTTCTGAGCGTGATACCATGAGAACTTCAGTGCTTCTGCTTCTGATCTCAAGTTCTTCTGATGCTCCCATAGACCCATGTTCTGATTTTGCTTGACCATCTTCTGATGTCTTGCCAGACCATGTTCTGATGTTGCATGCTGAACCTTTTGAGTCAGTTGCTTCTTGCGCTAATTTTGTGCATACTCTTTGTATAATTCCTGAAATGGAAATTGCATAGTATTAGAGTACCACATTATCTCATACAAAATTCATATCCTTGTTATCATCAAAACTAAGAATATTGATCAGAACAAATCTTGTTCTAACAATAAGTTCAGAATATCTGATAAGGAAATAAATACTCATTTCAAATCTAATCCATATGTCAGAACTTCTCATCCTTTCATTCTGGGCATAAATCCATATTGATATTCTTCAGAATGAACTTAAACCTATCTTCAGCTAGGGGTTTTGTGAAGATATTAGCCCACTGATGTTCTGTATCCACAAAGTTTAAAGAAAGAACACCCTTCTGAACACAGTCCCTAATGAAGTGATGTTTGATCTCAATATGTTTAGCTTTGGAATGTAAAATAGGATTCTTAGATAAACAAATAACAGAAGTATTATCATAGAATATAGGAATGTTACTCTCATATATCTGATAATCTTCTAGCTGACTCTTCATCCAGAGCATCTGTGTACTACATCCAGCAGCAGCAACATATTCTGCATCTGTTGTAGATAGGGCAATTGTGGCTTGCTTCTTGCTGTACCAAGAGATCAGATGATTTCCCAGAAACTGACAGCTTCCAGAAGTACTTTTCCTTTCAACTCTATTTCCAGTGTAATTAGCATCACAAAATCCTACTAAGTTGTATTCTTCAGATCTTCTATAGACTAGACCAACATTAGTAGTACCTTTCAGATACCTCAGAATTCTCTTAACAGCAGTTAATTGAGATTCTCTATGATCTGATTGGAATCTAGCTCACAGGCATACACTAAATAGAATATCAGGTCTAGAAGCAGTAAGATATAGAAGATATCCAATCATACCTCTGTAGAGCTTCTGATCTACCTTCTTACTTACCTCATCCTTACCTAATACACACGTTGGATGCATATGAGTCTTTGCTTCTTTGCTTTCTGAAAGATTAAACTTCTTTAGAAGTTCTTTCACATACTTAGTCTGATGAACATAAGTTTCTTCTGAAGTTTGATTGATCTGGATCCCAAGAACATAAGTTCCATCATGCTCATTTCAAACTCTGCCTGCATAGACTTAGCAAACTCCTTTCCAAGTGTAGCATTAGATGTTCCGAATATGATATCATCAACATAAATTTGGAAAAATTAAAATATCCTTTTTTAAAGTTTTACAGAAGAGAGTTGTATCCACTTGTCCTCTAGTGAAACCATTATCCAGAAGGAAAGAACTTAATCTTTCATACCAAGCTCTAGGAGCTTGTTTCAGGCTATATAATGATTTCTTTAATTTGAAAACATGTTCTGGAGACTTAGAGTCTTCAAAACCAGGAGGTTGGTGGACATATACTTCCTCATCCATATAACAATTTAAGAAGGCACTCTTAACATCCATCAGATACAGAGTGATGTTATGTTGAGTGGCAAATGAAATTAGAACACGAATAGATTCTAACCTGTCCCATTGGTGCAAAGGTTTTTGTATAGTCAATGCCTTCTTGCTGACTATAGCCCTGAGCAACCAGTCTGGCTTTGTTTCTTACAACTTCTCCTTTTTCACTTAGCTTGTTTATAAAGACCCACTTAGTTCCAATGATGTTAAATCCTTTTGGTCTTGGAACTAGATCCCAAACATCATTCCTTATAAACTGATTTAGTTCTTCTTGCATGGCAATTATCCAGTCAGCATCCTCCAGAGCTTGATCAACAGAAGTTGGCTCAATCAGAGATACTAGACCAAATTGACATTTTGCATTGTTCTTAAGGAATGCTCTTGTTCTGATAGGATCATCCTTCTTTCCAATGATAACATCTTCTGGATGAGCAGAGTTGAGTCTAGAAGATCTTCTGGGTGTTGGCTCTTCAGATATTCTGAGATTCTCTAAAGAAGCAGCAACTTGATCTTCTGAAACTTTGCTTCTGGGTTCTTCAGAATCTGAATTAGAGATTTCTATATCTGCAAAATTCTCAAACTGCTTTGGCTTTTCAAGACCAAGCTTATCGTCAAATCTGATATAGATTGACTCTTCCACTACAAGAGTTTCAGTATTGTATACTCTGTAGCCTTTTGAGCATTCAGAATATCCAAGTAGAAAACACTTCTGAGCTTTAGAGTCAAACTTATGCAGATGATCTTTAGTATTCAGAATATACCATACACATCCAAATGGATGGAAATAAGAAATGTTGGGCAAAGAGCATCTGATTTGTATTTCAGATTAGGGAGTCCTCTGACCAGATTAAGTTTGTTAATCTGAGAAATCTTTCTCAAACTAGCATGACCTAATCTCTTGTGCCAGACCCACTACTCTTCACTAACAGACATAAGGCAAGTAACCTTTTGATTCTTAAGATCATGAAGATCAATCTTGTAAATGTTGTTCTTTCTCTTGTCTGTTAATAGGATTGAGCCATCCTTCTGACTTATGGCTTTACAAGACTTTTGATTGAAGATAATGTCATAACCATTGTCACTTAATTGACTTATGGACTATAAGTCATGAGGTAATCCATCTACTAAAAGAACATTAGTTATAAAGGGAGAGTTACCAATGCATATGGTTCCAGATCCAATGCTCTTGCCCTTCTGGTTCCCTCCAAACTTAACTTCTCCAACAGATTTAAGCTCCAGGTCTTGGAACATAGACCTTTTTCCCGTCATGTGCCGCGAGCACCCAAAGTCTAGGTACCATGACATGTTTTCCTTTGTCTTTTTGGATGCCAAGGATATCTGCAACAGGAATTATCTTTTCCTTAGGTACCCACATTCTTTTGGGTCCTTTTGGGTTAGTCTTCCTCAAGTTCTGATTGAACTGAGGTTTAGCATGAGAATTAACAGGAGGTACAACATGATATTCCCTATTCTGAATAGCATGATATTTTCTAGGATATGCAATATATTTCTTGGTGTGTGTTATGCGGAAACTCTTAGCATGTGATATGTGCCTAATATCATGAGAGTGGCCATACTTGAATTGATCATACAGAGGTTTGTATGTGATTTTCATCTCATCAACAGGTTCAAGTTTATATGGGGTTTTACCCTCATAGCCTATGCCTATTCTCTTATTTCCACTTACACCATATATCATCGAGGCTAGCTGACTTATGCCAATACCTCTAGATAGAAACTTCCTGAAACTCAAGTCATATTCCTTAAGAATATTGTTCACACTTGGAATAGACTTTTCTGAACTAGAAGATGATTCAACATCTTTAGATTGTTTTAAAACTTTTTCTTTAAGTTCAGCATTTTCTATTTCAAGCTTCTTAGTTTCATATGCAAAGAGATTTTTCAGCTTCTTGTATTTGATACTAAGTTGATACTTGATTTCCAGAAGTTCAGTTAGACTAGAAACCAACTCTTCTCTAGAAAGTTCAGAAAATACCTCTTCAGAATTTGAGTCTGATGTAGATTCTGATTCATCATTAATAGTGGCCATCAGTGCTATGTTTCCCTCTGAAGCTTTGGACACTCATTCTTATAATATCCAGGTTCCTTGCATTCATAGCACGTCACCTTCTTCTTGTCAGATCTTCGGTGTCCAGAAGATTCTCCTCTTTCAGGCCTTTTGGAACTTTTGATGTTCTTGAACTTTCTTTGCTTACTCTTCCAGAGTTGATTTACTCTTCTGGAGATCATGGAAAGTTCATCTTCTTCTTCTTCTGATTTGGACTCTTCGGAATCTTATTCTTCAGCCTGAAAAGCGTTAGTGCATTTTTTATTATTAGATTTTAATGCAATTGACTTACCTTTCTTCTGAGGTTCATTTGCATCCAGCTCTATTTCATGACTCCTCAGGGCACTGATCAGCTCTTCAAGATAGACTTCATTCAGATTCTTGGCAATCTTGAATGCAGTCACCATTGGGCCCCATCTTCTGGGGAAGCTTCTGATGATCTTTTTGACATGATCAGCCTTGGTGTAGCCTTTATCTAGCACTCTTAATCCAGCAGTCAGAGTCTGGAATCTTGAGAACATTGCTTCAATTTTTTCATCTTCCTCCATCTTGAATGCTTCATACTTCTGGATTAATGCTAAGGCCTTTGTCTCCTTAACTTGAGCATTACCCTCATGAGTCATCTTTAAAGATTCAAAGATATCATGAGCAGTTTCTCTGTTTGTTATCTTCTCATATTCAGCATGAGAGATAGCATTTAGCAATATTGTTCTGGACTTGTGATGATTCTTGAAGTCTTACTTTTGAGCATCACTCATGGCTTGTCTTGACACCTTGACACCTTGAGCATTAACAGGATGTGTGTAACCATTCAGCACTAGATCCCATAAGTCACCATCTTGACAAAGAAAGTAACTTTCGAGTCTATCTTTCCAGTACTCAAAGTTTTCACCATCAAAAGCTGATGGTCTATTATAGAAATTGAAACTATTGCTTCCATTTCCATTGTTGTTTTGTTCAGGTGTAGGAGTAGATGAAGTTGTTTCAACCATATTGACTTTGTGCTTTTCTCCCTGGATCTTTTGTCTAACACCGTTAAGTGCTTGCACCTAGAACCGGCGCTCTGATGTCAATTGAAGGATAGAAAAACACTTAGAAAGGAGGGGTTTGAATAAGTGTTACTTCAAAAACTTGTAAGATAAAAACAATGAACACAATTATTTTTATCCTGGTTCGTTGTTAACGAAACTACTCCAGTCCACCCCCTTAGAGTGATTTACCATAACTGAGGATTTAATCCACTAATCCAACTGATTATAATGGTTATCCACTTAGAAAACTTCTAAGTCTTCTAGAGTATACAGATCACAACTTGATCACTCTAGGAAATCTTCACTTAGAAACCTTCTAAGTCTTCTAGAGTCTATAGATCACAACTTGATCACTCTAGGAACCTTTTACAAAACAATGTAAAATAATGTTTACAAGAGTAAGATTGCTTCAAATAAAGCTATAATCACAACAGTGATATTTCTCTTAAGTTCTAAGCTTATCACTCACTAAATATTACAAGAGTTTGTGAGGTTGAGGATGAAGTTCGTGAGTTTTGATTTTGACAGCGTTTCAGTATTTTGCACAAGTATTCTACTTTGCTTCTAATCAGAACTTCTATTTATAGGCGCTGAGAGGAAATGACCGTTGGGAGCATTTAATGCTTTGCGTGAATATTACAACTTTGTATTTAATGTTTCACACTTTTGTCAACTACCTCGAGCCTTGCTTTTCCTGCTTTTACTGACTTTGCCTTTTGTAGCTTCTAACATTCCTTTTGTCTGTCAGAGATTAGACTTAATAGCCTGTCATCTTGTACTTTCTTCTGGACTCAGATTTGTAGAATAACAACGTTTGAATATCAGAGTCAACAGCTTGGTGCAGAGCATCTTCTTGTCTTCTGACTTTAAAGAGCTTGAGCGTGATACCATCAGAACTTCAGAGCTTCTACTTCTGACTTCATGTTCTTCTGATGCTTTCAGTTCATGTTCTGATTCTGCTTGACCATCTTCTGATGTCTTGCCAGAGCATGTTCTGATGTAGCCATCCAGAACATTCTGAGTCAGTGCTTCTGAGCGCTGATTTGTGCATACTCTTTATGTATTTCTTGAAATGGAAAATGAAAAGGATTAGAGTACCACATTATCTTATATAAAATTCATATATTATGTTATCATCAAAACACAGAATATTGATCAGAACAAATCTTGTTCTAACATCTAGCCCTAACTGAGTACTCTTTGGCCTTTATGCCTTTAAAAGCTATGAAGGGGCAAATAGTCTCAGATTTTATAGTGGATCACACAGTGGTCGAACCTCCTCAACTCCTAGTTGAGTTGAAGCCTTGGAGATTGTTCTTTGATGGTTCCACCCATACAGATGGAAGTGGAGTTGGGACTCTACTAATTTCTCCTGATGGAATTCCAACAAAACTCAAGTTTAGAATCGAAGGGCCCTTGTGCTCAAACAATGAGGCAGAATATTAAGCCTTAATAGCGGGACTTGAAGCCTTGTTAGAATTGGGGGCAACTAGGTTCGAAATTAAAGGTGATTTAGAATTGGTAATTAAGCAACTGACGAAGGAATATAAGTGCATAAAGGAGAACTTGATCATGTATTTTGTTATTGCAAATAGGTTGCTTAAAAAATTTGAATATGTAAACATAAAGCATGTCCCGAGAATTAAAAATCAAGAGGCTAATGATTTAGCACAAATAGCTTCAGGATATAAATTTTCAAGGGAGAAGCTAGAGGAATGGGTTAAAGTAAGAGGAAAAGCAATGGCATCCAAACTGTCTCCAAGTGATTTGGAAAGAAATCGTTTAGGTTATGCTAACGAAGAGGAATTCGAAGTGTTGGCTATTGATACTTTAGTAAGCACAGATTGGAGAACTCCAATTATAGAGTAGCTTAAAGATCCTTCGTTGAACACAGATAGAAAAACTAAGTATAGAGCTCTGTCTTACATTTTGATGGGAAACGAATTATTCAAGAAAACTTCTGAAGGCATCGTATTAAAATGTTTGGGCGAAAATGAGGCGTACTTGGCGTTATCTAGTGTTCATAGTGGAACACGTGGGGCACATCAAGCAGGCCATAAAATGAAATGGTTGCTTTTCAGATACGAGATGTATTGGCCTACCATGCTAAAGGATTGTATAGAATACGCTAAAGGGTGTCAAGAATGTCAAATACATGCAGGAATCGAACAGGCTCCTGCGAGTGAGCTTCATGCAATTATCAAACCCTGGACATTTAGGGGTTGGGCTTTAGATTTAATTGGTGAGATTCGACCTACTTCATCTTAAGGTCAAAGGTACATTCTTGTGGGAATTGACTATTTTATTAAATGGGTCGAAGTAGTGCCTTTGGTAAATGTAGACCAAGAAACGGTCATAGACTTCATTCAAAGACAAATACTATATAGGTTGGAATCCCAGAGACTATAACAACAGATCAAGGATCAGTATTTACTGGTCGAAAGATGCAATAATTCTCAAAAGAAATGGGATTCAAGTTGTTAACATCAACACCCTAATATGCTCAAGCAAATGGACAAGTCGAAGCAGCAAACAAAGTAATTATTGGTTTGATAAAGAACCATGTAGGAACAAAGCCAAAAAACTGGTACAAGACACTAGATAAAGTGTTTTGGGCTTGCCAAACCTCTCCTAAAGAAGCAACAAATAGTACGCCTTTCCAGTTAACATTTGGACATGATGCAGTCTTACCTGTCGAAATCTAATTGCAATCGGTACGGATCCAAAAGCAAGGAGAAATCCCATATGACCTATATTGGGAGATGATGATGAATGAGTTTATAGAATTAGACAAAGAGAGGTTTCTTGCATTAGAAGCCTTGAGGAGGCAGAAGGAGAGAGTAGCAAGGGCATATAACAAAAGGGTCAGAAGTAAAACTTTCCTTGTAAACGATTTAGTTTGGAAAGTTGTATTACCTATGGATAAAAAGAATAAGGCTTTGGGAAAATGGTCTCCACATTGGGAAGGACCTTTTTGAATTCTGAAAGCATTTTCAAATAATGCTTATGAGGTAGAAGAATTAGCAGAGGATCGAAGGATCCTAAAAGTAAATGGGAAATATTTAAAAAAGTATAAGCCGTTTATGCACGAGGTTAAGATCACAACAACGTAGACATCAGAAGTTAACATTATAGCTAAAATGGCGAATATATATTTCATTCCAAAATGATCATTTCGCCAAAATGGCTACATTTTAAACTGAAGTACAAAAGTGATGCATAAAGCTGAGAATTCATCATCATTAGAATATGAAAAAAAACATAACCCTAGAAGATAACTTCAGTTATGACCAAGACGCAACTTCTCTAGATCTAACTTTCCCCCACAGTCTATTGCAAGGAAATCCGACAACCCCGCTGCGCGCATGTTTCTGATCACACCCATCTTGATGAAGATGTGAGTCGTAAGTCTTCTGTAGGGAATGAAGAAGACCTTACCCTGGCGTGGGTCCATGATCTCTTCCTTGAGATAGTTGAAAATAGCAAGAGGTATGTTGATCTTTTCCATGCGAAGAAGGGGAAATAAGAGCCTGAGGTCTTCAAGCATTATTTTGTCTTGATCTTTCATCCTAGGATGAAAGTTAAAAACCAGAACTTGATGCCAGATCCTACCTATAAAGACAGTAAATGCCTTATTGGGATCGGTAAACACCACCTTCAAGATACCAGAGACAAGCATGCTGTCATGTTCAGCAATGGGAGTTCCAACGTCTTCACACTTAATCATTTTTGAAATGATTTTTGTAGTGATAGTGATAGGGAAACCAAAGATGGTGGAGCGAATAGTTTCTTTGCCCTCACGGTCCTGGTGGACAGTTGTGTTTTTCCAAAAGTTTGCAAGAATATATGGATAGATAGGTCCATCCAAGATGGTCAGGTAATACTCTAGATTTTGTTTTGCGAACATACGGGGAAGATCAATCCCTTGTTCTTCAAAATCAATAGGAGATAGGATCCTTTCCTTGATGATTTGAGAAATGATTTCTTTGCTAGAGGAAGACATGATGAAGAAAATAAAAAGTTTGTTATGGATAAAGAGAATGAAGTTATCGTTGTGTTTTGAATAAGAAAATAAGAAGGATTGAAAGGTTTATATAGGAGCAACCCACATTGGAGTTGGTTATGCAAAAGCAATAGTAATGGACCATGTGTTAAATCCCTAGGTGGAGTTGTATAGTCCGCCGCGCTTGTGCCTTGGAAGTTGAAGCCAAATCATCACATAACCGGCACGCTTGAGAACTGAAGGGACGTTTGGGAAAACGTGAGTCATATTTAGCTGAAGATTACGTGCTTGGGGCACTCAAAGGTCTAATCGAAACTTAATGTCCATAGGGAATGCCTAATGTTACGAATATTAATAATATAGAGATAATTATTGAAGCTAAAGTAATGATTAGATTGAAATATTCAGAGTCGCCAAAAATCCAAGTTTTGTATTAAAGTGAATTACAAGCAAAGTTAATTCAAAAGCAAAAAAGGAACAACATAATCCAAGGACTAAAAGGGAATAGAGGCCTTCATTCGATGGTATTTTATCTTCACCAAGTCCATCTTGTACTGGGCAGCTATTTGAATCTCCTTCAGGTGAGCAACGTCTTTGTTCATAGCAGTAGCCTTTTCAACATGTTCGATGCTTTGCTTCGCCAACTTGTCCGCTTCGGTGCTGTCCAAACCTTGGATAGAAACTTGCTCTGTTTTTGCTTTAGAGATCTTTTGCTTCAGCTCTTCGATTTGAGATTCCCAGAGTTTGATGGAAGAAACATAATTATCGAAGCTAGTTCGCGCTAATTGTTAGGCAGCAAGCAATTTCTCAAAAGCTTCGAAGGCAACAAGCGCTTTGTCAAATTCAGTAGATCGGGCACGTTCGATCGATTTGATTTGTGTAGTAGCGTCCACTTCTCAGTGTCTCTCCGCTTGGACTTGATAAATTAGATTTTGAACTTCGATAAGGGCTTCGTCTACATCAGTAGGACAAGTAGTGATGTTGATCTTGCCTATCAGCTTTTTAATGCTAAAACCAGCACCTGCTTCTGTCCTTAATTTCTCAAGGAGGTCAACTTTGAAAATAGATTCTTTCACTTGCTTCAAGAGATCGTCATAAGGTGCTTCAAATGAACTAGTGCCGGAAGGAGTCGAAGCCCCTGACATACTTTTATCAGAAGAAGATTCCCTCTGAGCCATCATTAGTTTGACGTATCTAAGAGGATCTTTTTGCTTCAGAGCACTCATTTCTTCTTCAGTAAGTGGCGAAGTTGGACCCTGAGTTGCAGTAGGTTGAACAAAGATGGGTTGTGTGGTGGGTTCAGCAGCAGTTTTGACAAGAGGATCCTTGCCCATTTCAGGCTCCGTTCCTTCCTCAATCATTCCTTCATTTTGGTTGAGAGTTTGTTCAGCATCTCTAGTGGATAAATTATCATCATAATCTATGGGAAAACTGGCATGAATAGAAAGATTACTAGGAGTTTCTTCAGAGTCTTCACCGCCTGAGTTTGCCTCTTCAGTGTGAGCCAGATCCTTTACCATGTCTTCGACAGGAGAAGAAATCTCTTGTTCTTGCTGAGCGTCAATTGGTTCAAGTAGTGGTGCTCCAGTCGAAGATCCTTTGTTTTGAACAACATTGCTTGGGGGCAGGGATGGGTTCCCATCATCTGAAGGATCACCTTGATTGGTAGCAATGGGGATCATGGTTTTTTCCTAAAAAGAATAGTATTAGAATAAAAAGGAGATTCATCTTTTCGGCATGCGGAAGATAGTGAGAAATTATTACCGGTTGAGCGTCAGGTTCAAAAGCATTGCTCCCAATGTGCTCTAGAATCAAGTTGCCAGAAGGTTGAGGTTGAGACTCTTTGGGAGGGGGAGGAATGATTTTGAGTTTAACAATGGCAAGATTCGTATCTTGATAAGAAGAGACAGTTGCCTTATGTTTCTTTTGTTTCTTCTCTTTTGGTTTGGGAGAAGCGATTTCTTCATGTTCTTCGACAACGGCGGCATCACCACTGGAGTTTTTTCTTTTGCTTGGAGTCAAAGGAGGTTTGCCATTACCCTGAAAAAGAAAAAGACAAAGGCCTTTAGAAAAAGGGAAAGAAATAAAAGATCATATCATTAAATACCTTTGATTTTTTCGTTGTTTTGGGAGCAACCTCATCAACTGCAATTCCTTGACTTGAAGAAGTGGTCATGCTAGAGGCGGTTTTCGCCGCAGGTTTGTCTTTTCTTGGCTCTTTCCTTTCGAAGGCTGAAAAGAAAACAATTTGGTCGAAACATGCAATATGTCAAATATTAGTAGGTTGAAAGGTTGTAAAACCAAGAAATCCAAACATTCCACACCTTGACCCATTGGAGAGGTAATCCTCACTGCATCCAAGTCGAAGTGAAGAAAGCCTTTGAAACTGTCTAAGGTATGTTTGGTTGCAACCACTCTTTTAGCAGGTTTTTGTCGATCATTTGTCAGCTCTTTATAGAGATCCCACATACAAACCAATTTGGGTAAGGGGAAAAATGATAAAGCAAAATCTGCACTAGGTAATCTTGGAAATTTGGGTGGTTCATACTCAAAGGCCAAGTCATATTTGAACTCGGGTTTTACAGCTTTGAGAGTCTTTCTTTTAGAAATTTGTTTTTCAAACATTTCTTTTAGAATAGGGGATGCATCACAAACCGTTCGAAGAATCTGGGTAGGATTATAGACAGTTTCAAAGTACTTTTGGAATGCTTGGATTTCTTCGCAATGTGTAATTTTACCTTTGTTAGATTGGTCCTGCAAAGATGAAAAAGCTTTCGTTAGACTAGCATCAATTTCTTCAATGGTGTACATATTCCAAGAATAGAAGTCTTTCCACCATTGGTCGAACCCTGTTGTAGAATAGAATGCTGGCTGGTATACTATCAATTGGTGTTGATGTTTTTATTGGCTGTTTGGCATATATGTTTGGGTAAAATATAATAACAGCAAAATGTAATAGAATTTATAAGTCTTGCAAATATAAAAGAACAAAACATGTACAAGCAAGATGTTATATAGAATGTCATGACATCAACTCATGACATCGCGCCTGCAGAGCTGGAATATAAAGATTCAGTCTAATACTCAATAGATATAGAATATTCTATGGAATATTATGTAATCCTATGTGGCGCAAATTTAAATGTCAATAGAATCAAGTCAGAATATTGAAGAATCAAATCAGAATATTGAAGATTCAACAGTTTTGTCAATTGAATCTGTTGAATTGTTGTTCATATTGAAATGAATCAAAATTGATAAGAAGTTGGTCAATGATGCTCGAACATGTACTTGTTTTGAGTGCCTATTTATTTTCTATTGGTATTTATGGATTGATCACGAGCCAAAATATGGTTAGAGCCCTTATGTTTCTTGAACTTATACTGAATGCAGTTAATATAAATCTAGTAACTTTTTCTGATTTTTTTGATAATCGGAAATTAAAAGGAAATATTTTTTCAATTTTTGTTATAGCTATTGTAGCCGCTGAAGCGGCTATCAGACTGGCTATTGTTTCCTCAATTACTCGTAATAGAAAATCAACTCGTATCAATCAATCGAATTTGTTGAATAAATAGCATTAATCATAAAAAAAAGTTCAATTTCAAATAGTGTAATATTAATCAATTCATTTCAGTATTTCTTCGATAAAACTTATGATCATATCATGTTTGCATTGCCTAAATGATAAGAAATCAAAGTATCCTGGTCCTCTTCTATTCGCTCTTCTAAATTTATCTAGACGTCTTGTTTTATTAACACTTAACAATAACAATATTATCGCAAATCATTGATTCATCTGGTATATAAATATACGACTCATTTACGAGTTTACTAGATCGATGATTTTCATTTTTGATATTAAATTATTATTGATAGAATGTCACATTCAGTAAAGATTTATGATACATGTATAGGATGTACTCAATGTGTCCGAGCCTGTCCCACAGATGTATTAGAAATGATACCTTGGGATGGATGTAAAGCTAAGCAAATAGCTTCTGCCCCAAGAACAGAGGACTGTGTTGGTTGTAAGAGGTGTGAGTCCGCTTGTCCGACGGATTTCCTAAGTGTTCGAGTTTATTTATGGAATGAAACAACTCGAAGTATGGGTCTAGCTTATTGATACGTTTCGAAAAACACCACAGGAATACCTTTTTTACTGGCAAAAACTCGTGTTCAAAATAAAATAGAAAATATTTTATTTTGAGCGCGGGTTTTTCTGGCCCATGTGTATCTTATTTTTAGCACGAATTATTTTCCTTGGTTAACAATGGTTGTTGTTTTCCCAATAGCCGCAGGTTCCTTCATTTTCTTATTTCCTCATAAGGGAAATAAGGTAATTAGGTGGTATAGCATTTGTATATGCTTAATCGATCTCCTTCTAACAACCTATACATTTTGTTATCATTTCCAATTGGATGATCCACTAATTCAACTTCCGGAGAATTCTAATTTTTTTGATTTTTACTGGAGATTATGAATAGATGGACTCTCTATAGGACCTATTTTACTCACGGGATTTATAACTACTTTAGCCACTTTAGCGGCTCAGCCGGTTACTCGAGAATACCGATTATTCTATTTCATGATGTTAGCAATGTATAGCGGTCAAATAGGACCATTTTCTTCTCGAGACATTTTATTTTTTTTCATCATGTGGGAATTGGAATTAATTCCCGTTTATCTACTTTTATCCATGTGGGGGGGGGGGGGGGAAGAAACGTTTGTATTCAGCTAAAAAGTTTATTTTGTACACTGCAGGAGCTTCTGTTTTTTTATTAATGGGAATTCTGGGTATCGGTTTATATGGCTCTAATGAACCAACATTAAATTTTGAAACATTAATTAATCAATCGTATCCCGTGGCACTAGAAATAATATTCTATATGGCCTTTCTTATTACTTTTGCTGTCGAATTGCCGATTATACCCTTACATACATGGTTACCAGATACCCACGGAGAGGCACATTACAGCACTTGTATGCTTTTAGCCAGAATCTTATTAAAAATGGGAGCGTATGGGTTGGTTCGAATTAATATGGAATTTTTTTCCCACGCTCATTCCATATTTTGCCCCGGGTTAATGATATTAGGTTCTATTCAAATAATCTATGTCGCTTCAACATCTTTTGGTCAGCGTAATTTAAAAAAAAAGTATAACTTATTCTTCGGTATCTCATATGGGTTTTATAATTCTAGGAATTGGTTCAATAAGTGATACTGGTCTCAACGGGGCCATTTTACAAATAATATCTCATGGATTTATTGGCGCTGCCCTTTTTTCTTGGCAGGAACTAGTTATGATAGACTGCGTCTTCTTTATCTTGACGAAATGGGCGGAATGGCTATCCCCATGCCAAAAATATTCACTATTTTCACTATCTTATCAATGGCTTCTCTTACATTGCCTGGCATGAGCGGTTTTGTTGCAGAATTGATAGTTTTTTTGGAATAATTACTAGTCAAAAATATCTTTTCATGATGAAAATACTAATTACTTTTGTAACAGCAATTGGAATGATAAGATCCGTTTGCACATCTTCAAAGAAAGCCTTCTAGAGCTTTCCAGCAGCCACATGATCCAGCTTGGAGTCATAGGCAGTCTTCAGATAATCTAACCCAGTTTGTACCTTATGTTTTAATAATTGAAAACACATATCAACAGAAGGTGGGGTTGGGATAGGTCTGATGATGGAAATATTGTCATCTGGGTGAGAGATGAGATACGGTTCAGGGGCTCTTTCAAACAGAAGAGAAGTGTTTGAAGAGGATGGGTGAAGAGAGGATTATGCTTAGTTGTCAGAGTCTAAGACTACAACAACTGGTTCAGATGAAGGTTTTTGAGGGGTAGGTTCAGAGGGGCGAGGTTTGCGAAAGAATGAGTCACAAGATGATGATAATGATGAAGGGTCAGAGAAGTTGCAGAAAACGGGATAGTCAACTTCTGGTTGGGGGTCAGATAATGGAGAGGTGGGTTGAGGTTGAGCAGAGGAGAAAATGTTGTCATTTGGTAGTGGTGGAAAGATGGTGTTCAGAGGTTTTGGATTGAGAATGGGTTCAGAGGGATTGATAGGCTATTTGCCTTTAGATTTGGTGGATGCAGAAGGTTGAGATTTAGAGGATTGTTTGGTGGTTTTTGGTTGTTGTTCTGGTGATTTTTCTGATTCAGAGTCATCATGAAGAATAGAGGTATCTATGTTCTCTATGTCATCTATTAGTTTCCCAATAGCTTCAGATGATCTGGGTACCTTGAGGATTTCATGATCAGATTGATCAGAGGTAGGTTGATTTTTTGGTTGAGGTTCTGTTGATATGTTTTCAGAATTAAAAACAGGACTAGGAACAGAATCGGTTATAGAAATACCTGAAGATTTCTTCTTTTTATTCAGAGGCTTTGATGGTCCATCTCCAGTGGACTTTCTCTTCTTCTCCTTCTTTTCTTCCTTTTCCTTCTCTTCTTTCTTTTCCTTCTTTTCTTTCTTTTCCTTCTTCTCTTTTTGTTCCTTCTTCTCCTTTTTCTTCTTAGATGGACCAGGATCATCTATTGTTGGAAGCACTCTATCACTTAACCATGCTGGATCAAACTCAGAGCCTTCCTTTAAACACAATTCCAGATAGAATAGGATGGTGCTGGGATGCTCATTCTTGAAGAAGAGCTCAAAGTCAACCAGAGTAGGAATCCTTCTGAACAAGATCTCATTTACCACTCTGGGAGGAGAGGTAATGTTCTCTATCAGTTTCATTTTCTTCAGAGTGTGAGCATTCATAGTGCTCCCACACGTTGCTTTCAGATCTTTGACAGTTCCGGCATCTAGCAGATCTTGCACCAATCCAGTTTCAATCAGAATGTCAGAAATCAGTCTTCCCAGAGGAATGATGTTCCTTCTAATATTTGGAGTCTTCAGCCTAGCTTGTTCTCTAGAATCCCTCACATGATTCCACGTGTGGATGAACCGAATGTAAGGAAGATCCACCCTCTCGCCTTTCCCAATATAATACAGAATGTATTATTGATCTTGGTTGATGTAGTTTGGCGAGACAAAAGCCTTTTTGTGGTAGATACATCCCAGAAGAATCTTTGCCCAGATTCTGTAGGGATCCTTTAGATCCTTGATACATGTAAAACCTTCTACAGAGGTGACGATTTCAGCATAAACAGCATCCTAATCTGTTCTGCCTACAATTGCTCCAGCAGCACCAAAGCAACCTTCCAGACCCAACAATCTTCTGATTAGGTTTTCAGTGATAGAGATCTCTTGACCACAGACGAATGAGAGAATTGCTTTTGGCATTAGCATGAACCCAAAACTCCTTTACCAATTCTGGGTAAACTGGTCCAATAAGACGATTGAAGAACGGTTCCCAGCCTTGAACCAGCATGTTGTTTTTCAAGTTAAACCCATGTTCTTGAAGATTATCAAAGTCTACCATGAGTTCCCCTAAAACTTCCAATTCAGCCATCGGAATTAGACAAGTTTTTAATGGAGAAAAGACAGTTTGTTGTTGTTGTTGTGCTTGTTGAGAAGATGAAGCATTGTGTTGAACTGAAGAAGCCATTGATGAATAGTTTCGTTTTCTAAAATTCTTTCGTTTAGGGTTTAGGTGAAAGCAAAAGAGGAGACAGAAATGCATAAACACAAAGATAAGGAATGGAAAGAGGGAAAAATGAAATTGAAATGCAATTTATAGAGACGGATTTGAAATGAGAATGCAATGGAATTATGAATGAGATAGTTACAGAATCTGAATCAATTATCATAAATGCTGAAAGACGTTAGTGGAGGTTATCGTGAGATTTGAAAATATTTGCATAGTTACCTAGGGCGGCGTCTCATCAACTGCACGCACGCTTGTCCCTTCTAACGAACACGTGGTCATCATCTATAATAGCTGGTGACAGCTGTTTTGCTTTAACAGAAGTTCTGAGTCATACTTAGGCACATGAAACGTTAGTAATAACAATTTTAGAGTATCCATATGAATATACATAATCAGAACATCTGACAGGTAAAATAAGAAAATAAATACAGCATAATCTTCACACTAATCCACATATCAGATCATCTCATAACTTCATTCTGGGCATAAATTCATACTGATGTTCTTCAGAATGAACTTAAACCTATCTTCAGCAAGGGGTTTTGTGAAGAAATCAGTCCATTGATGGTCTGTATCAACACAGTTTAAAGAAAGAACACCCTTCTGAACATAGTCCTTAATAAAATGATGTTTAATTTCTATATGTTTAGCTTTAGAATGTAAAATAGGCTTTTTAGAAAAACAAATAGCAGAAGTATTATCACAGAATATAGGAATGTTACTTTCATATATCTGATAGTCTTCTAGTTGACTTTTCATCCAGAGCATCTGTGTACTACATCCAGCAGCAGCTACATATTATGCTTCTTTTGTAGAGAGTGCAATTGTTGCTTGCTTCTAGAAGTACTTTTTCTTTCTACTCTATCTCCAGCGTAATCAGCATCACAATATCCTACTAAGTTGTATTCTTCAGATCTTCTGTATACTAAGCCAACATTAGTAGTACCTTTCAGATACCTAAGAATTCTCTTAACAATAGTTAAGTGAGATTCTCTAGGATCTGATTGGAATCTAGCACACAAGCATACACTGAATAAAATATCAGGTCTAGAAGCAGTCAGATAAAGAAGATATCCTATCATACCTCTGTAGATCTTCTGATCTACCTTCTTTCTTACCTCATGCTTACCTAAAACGCAAGTTGAATGCATTGGAGTTTTTGCTTCTTTCCTTTCAGATAGTCTGAACTTCTTCAGAAGTTCTTTGACATACTTAGTCTGATGAACATAGGTTCCTTCAGAGGTTTGATTGATCTGAATGCCTAGGAAATATTTGTGTTCCCCCATCATGCTCATCTCAAATTCTGCCTGCATAGACTTAGCAAATTCCTTTCCAAGTGTAGCATTAGACATTCCAAAAATAATATCATCTACATAAATTTGACAAATTAACATATCCTTTTTATAGGTTTTACAGAAGAGAGTTGTGTCTACTTTTCCTCTTGTGAAACCATTATCTAGAAGGAAAGAACTTAATCTTTCATACCAAGCTCTAGGAGCTTGCTTCAAACCGTATAATGATTTTTTTAGTTTAAAAACATGTTATGGAGACTTAGAGTCTTCAAAACCAGGAGGTTGGTGAACATAAACTTCTTCATCTATATAACCATTTAAAAAGGCACTCTTAACATCCATTTGATAAAGAGTGGTGTTATTCTGAGTGGCAAAAGAAATTAACAATCTAATAGATTCTAACCTGGCCACTGGTGCAAATGTTTCAGTGTAGTCAATACCTTCTTGTCGACTATAGCCCTGAGCAACTAGTCTGGCTTTGTTTCTGATCACTTCACCTTTATCATTTAGCTTATTTCTAAATACCCATTTTGTTCCAATAATATTGAATCCTTTGGGTCTTGGAACCAGATCCCAAACATCATTCCTTGTAAACTGATTTAACTCTTCTTGCATAGCAATAATCCAGTCAGCATCTTCTAGAGCTTTATCAACAAAAGTTGGCTCAATCAAAGATAATAAACCAAATTGACATTCTGCATTGTTCTTAAGAAATGCTCTTGTTCTGATGGGATCGTCTTTCTTTCCAATTATGACATCTTCTGGATGAGCAGATTTGATTCTTGAAGATCTTCTGAGTGTTGGCTCTTTAGATATTCTGAGATTCTTTAAAGAATCCGCAACTTGGTCTTCTGACAATTGCTTTCCTCTGGTCTCTTCATGATCTGGATCAGAAATGTCTATGTCTGCAAAATTCTCATTCTGCTTTGGCTTTTCAATGCCAAGCTTATCATCAAATCTAATATTGATTGATTCCTCAACTATCAGAGTTTCAGTATTGTATACTCTATAGCCCTTAGAGAGTTCAGAATATCCCAGAAGGAAACACTTCTGAGCTTTGGAATCAAACTTGTTCAGATGATCCTTAGTATTCAAAATATAACAAACACATCCAAATGGGTGGAAATATGAAATGTTAGGTTTTCTGTTCTTCCACAATTCATAAGGAGTCTTATTTCGAATATGCCTAATGGAGATTCTATTCTGAATATAACATGCTGTGTTAATTGCTTCTACCCAGAAATGCTTAGCCATATTAGTTTCATTGATCATGGTTCTGGCCATTTCTTGGAGAGTCCTATTCTTTCGTTCTACTCCATTTTGTTGTGGAGTTCTAGGACAAGAGAAATCATGGGCAATACCATTTTCTTCGAAATAAATGTGAAAGAATCTATTCTCAAATTAACCACCATGATCACTTCTGACTTTTATGATTTTACATTCCTTTTCAGATTGAATCTGATTACAGAAGTCAAAGAACACAGAATGTGACTCATCCTTGTTTTTTAAGAACTTTACCCATGCCCATCTACTATAGTCATCTACAATGACCAATCTTTATTTCTTGCCTCTGATTGATGCTATTTTGACTGGGCCAAACAGATCAATGTGCAGGAGTTCTAAAGGCCTAGAGGAAGAGATAACATTTTTAGATTTAAACGCAGGTTTTGAAAACTTCCCTTTTTGACATGCTTCACAAAGAGCGTCTGATTTATATTTCATATTAGGGAGTCCTCTGACCAGATTGAGTTGTTTAATCTGTGAAATCTTTCTCATACTAACATGACCCAATCTTCTGTGCCAGACCCACTGCTCTTCGTTAACAGATAGAAGGCAAGTAACCTGTTGGTTCTTAAGATCTGAAAGATCAATCTTATAAATGTTGTTCTTTCTTTTGCTTGTAAATAGGATTGAGCCATCCTTTTGACTAATAGCTCTACAAGACTTTTGATTAAAGATTATGTCATAACCATTGTCACTTAATTGACTTATGAACAATAAATTATGAGCTAATCCATCTACTAAAAGAACATTAGTTATAGAGAAAGAATTACCAATACATATGGTTCTAGAGCCTATGATTTTGCCCTTTTGGTTCCCTCCAAACTTCACTTCTCCAGCAGATCTAACTTCTAGACTTTGGAACATAGACCTTCTTCCCGTCATGTGACGTGAGCACCCAGAGTCCAGGTACCATGACATGTTTGTCTTTTGTGCTTTGAAAGAGATCTCTTCAGAGTCTGAATCAGAAGTAGATTCTTCTTCAGCATCAACTGTTGCCATGAGTGCTATGTTTGCTTGCTCATCTTTGAAGGATAGAAAAACAATTAGAAAGGGGGGTTTGAATAAGTGTGACTTTAAAAACTCTTAAGATAAAAACAAATAACACAGTTATTTTTATCCTGGTTCGTTGTTAACGAAACTACTCCAGTCCAGCCCCTTAGAGTGATTTACCTCAACTGAGGATTTAATCCACTAATCAATCTTGATTACAATGGTTGTCCACTTAGAAACACTCTAAGTCTTCTAGAGTATACTGATCACACCTTGATCACTCTAGGAAATCAACACTTAGAAACTTCTAAGTCTTCTAGAGTCTACTGATCACAACTTGATCACTCTAGGAACCTTTTACAAATCAATGTAAAAATAAATGTTTACAAGAGTATTCAAATGCTTCTTAGAAAGCAATAATCACAACTGTGATATTTCTCTTAAGTTCTAAGCTTAAATCTCACTAAGATATTACAAGTGAAGTGAGGTTGAAGATGAAGTTTGAGAGCTTTTGAATTTGACAGCATTTCTGTATTTTTGTGCAAGAGTTGTGTATTCAGCTTCTCATCAGAACTTCTATTTATAGGCGTTTGAGAAGATGACCGTTGGGAGCATTTAATGCGTTGCGTGTTCCGTATAGCTCTGCATTTAATGTTTCATTATTTTGTCAACTACCTCGAGCCTTGCTTTTACTGCTTCTACTGACTTTGCCTTTTGTAGCTTCTAACGTTCCTTTTGTCAGTCAGCGTAGCCTGTCATCTTGTACTTGCTTCTGATCTGATGTTTGTAGATACAACGTTTGAATAATCAGAGTCAAACAGCTTGGTGCAGAGCATTTTCTTGTCTTCTGACTTTGAAGTGCTTTAGTGTGATACCATAAGAACTTCAGTGCTTCTGCTTCTGATCTCATGTTCTTCTGATGCTTCATAGACCATGTTCTGATTCTACTTGACCATCCTCTGATGTCTTACGAGAGAATGTTCTGATGTTGCAATCTTGAACCTTCTGAGTCAGTGCTTCTGGCGCTGAATTTTGCGTACTCTTATATAATTCGTGAATTGGAAAATGTAAAGGATTAGAGTACCACATTATCTTATACAAAATTCATATACATTGTTATCATTAAAACAAGAATATTGATCAGAACAAATCTTGTTCTAACAATCTTTAGAATCTGACTCTTGATCAGATGAATCAGAGTCATCCCATGTAGCCATCACGCCTTTCTTATTTTCAAACTTCTTTCTGGGCTTTTCCCTCTGAAGCTTAGGACATTCACTCTTGTAGTGTCCAGGTTCTTTACATTCATAGCACACTACCTTCTTCTTGCTAGATCTTATGTGTTCAGAAGATTCTCCCTTTTTAGGTTTCTTGAAGTTCTTGAATCTTCTCTGCTTGCTCTTCCAGAGTTGATTCACCCTTCTGGATATGAGAGACAATTCATCTTCTTCTTCTGACTCTGATTCGTCAGATCCTTCTTCTTCTGCCTGAAAAGCGTTAGCAAACTGTTTATTTTTAGATTTTAAAGCAATAGATTTAACTTTCTTATGAGGCGCATTTGCATCAAGCTTAATCTCATGACTCCTTAGTGCACTTATAAGCTCCTTAAGAGATACTTCATTTAAATTCTTTGCAATCTTAAATGCTGTAACCATCGGTCCCCATCTTCTGGGTAAACTTTTGATTATCTTCTTAACGTGATCAACTTTTGTGTATCCCTTGTCAAGAACTCTCAGTCCAGCAGTCAGAGTCTGGAATCTGGAAAACATTGCTTCAATATTTTCACCATCTTCCATTCTGAAGGCTTCATACTTCTGGATGAGAGCCAAAGCTTTTGTCTCCTTGACTTGTGCATTTCCTTCATGAGTCATCTTCAGACACTATGCCAAATTTGTCTTTTAGCAGCACCCCTACGAAAGCGCTTTTAGGAAAAAGCGCTGGTATAGGTTTCGCTAAAAACAAAATTAAAAAACACGCAAAAAAAGCGCTCTTATAGGGGGGGTTACGAAAGCGCTTTCAAAAAGCGCTGGTAAAGGCATGGGTACGAAAGCGCTTTTCAAAAGCGCTCTTATAAGGGGGGGTTATGAAAGCGCTTTCAAAAGCGCTGCTATAGGGGGTGGGGTACAAGAGCGCTTTTACCCTAAAAAGCGCTGGTAAAGGCATGGGTACGAAGGCGCTTTTCAAAAGCGCTGTCATAGCCTTTTTAAAATTAAAATTTTTAAAAACAAAATTATACTAACGCGTTTCATAATCCCTAATTCCTCTTTCTCTGCCATCGACGCTGCCCAGAAAACTCAAAAAATCTATCTCCCACACGCATTCACGAATTCAACTGGCAAACTTCACGCATTCACGCATTCAACCGTCGTCGCCCTCACTTCGAATCTGCAGAAACCAATCTCCCATAACTCACGCAAAGAAGAAGTCGAGAGAAGACGAAGGAGACATTGAAGCTGAAGAAACGTACAGGTTCTTCCATTTTCATTTCAATTCTTCATTTACGTTTGTATGCTGATTCTCTATGCTGATTATGATTTAATGGGGTTATTAAGGGATTGACTGGTATTAGGGATTGCGGTATTTTTGTAGTTCTTCAATTTTTTGATAGATAAGTTTGGCTTCAATTTTTAATTTGTTCTTGATCGGAAAACGGATGCCTATCTACATTTCAAAGACCATTTTATTTTCATTCTTACATAAATAATGAATTTTAACATGCTTTGTGTTTCATGTTACATATTCTCTACCTGGAAGAATCTGATGAAATTGTTATGTGAGTCACCATTTTAATCTGACTGCAAATTCCCTTATAGTTGTAGTTAAAAATCCCACCCTTAACGTATTTAAACTCAGCTTTTCGTTTTGTAACAATTGAAAGGTTTGAAAATATCTTCTATACTGATGTGTGAACACACTGGTAATGTTATACTTATTGTTATAAGTTACTCATAATGAATCAGAATAAATTATTGAAAGTGGCTTTTTCTCTTAGAATAAATTATTGAAATTGTTCTAACTCTTTCTGATTTAAACACTTTTAATCTTTGTTTTAGTTAGTTTTGTTATTATGAATGTTTATTCTTTGTAGTTATCTATTAAAACTTGGTTGTTATGTGTGATTATTTCCTTTACTAATACATGTTTAGAAATTGTTATGTGTGATTATTAAAACTTGGTTGTTATGTGTGATTATCTCCAATTTTTCCATTAGCTTAATTGATTTCATTTTGTTCTTTGAAGCTTGCTTTACTCAAGCTCGGTTAAAGATTTGTAGAATTTTTTCCAGCAGCTTAGTTTGGTGTTTCATTCCACTAACGCTTTTGAAGACTTGTAGAATTTCTTCAGGTATTCAATCTGTCTATATACTGTGTTGTTACCTTAGATATAATGTTGTTAATATCTGAACAGTTAATCATGTTCTGGCCTTGTGGTTCAATCTGTCTATATACTGTGGTTCAATGGTGCTCTTGTGTCTATCTTTGTGTTTCTTGAAAGCTTCTTATTCATGTTTATTAATGTTGTAGAATGAGATAGTTAAGTTAGGTTGGTTATAAGTAGAAGTAAGTAAGTACTAGAAAGAGATAGTTAATGTATTGCTGTGAAATTTGATCTTTGTATATTCATCTAACATTCTTCATATCCCAGAGTGATTAAGGATTTTCTTCTTTCACTGGAACAAATATTTGAGCATATCGGTTTTGTAAATTCGAAAAGTCTAGAACATATGAACTACTTAATGCATTTTTCAAAAATCGAGTTCTAGCTAATTGAGTCTAGAACATATTTGAGCATTTCGGTTTTGTAAATTCGGGTGTTTGTAGTTACTAGCTAATTGATAATTGATTTCATATCATTTTAAATAATTGAGTTCTAGATTGGGGTTTTTTTATATTCTGTTAGTAGTGGTCTATTTAACTGTATCGTGTGTGTTTAATTTTACAGTTACTTTGAAGCCTCTGGTTTCTACTTGTACAACACCGATTCAAACCTACCCGTCTCCCACATCAAGTCCAACTCAGGTTACTAGCCCTTTCTTCTTGCTTATAGTTTGTTGTTTTCTGCTTATAGTTTATTGTTTATGGTTCTATTTAATTTCAATTTAGTGTCTCTCAATCAGTTTTTTGGTTTGTGGACTTATATTACCTTCAAATAAGGTAATGTCTTCTTTAAGAAATCTGGTGTAGGCTGAAATAAGGTACTGTCTTCTTTTAGAGACTCAAACAATCGAGACAACTGTAACTTCCTATCTTTAGCTAACTACCAACCTAACAAATATGAAAGCTATAACTAATAGCAATATGACATAATGTAACCTTCCAGTTATAATCAAGGATGGCCAAGTCAGCCATAATAATGTTTAAGTATGTTACATTTCTAGCTAACGACGTCTTGCTAGACAAGAAGTAATGAAATGAGACATCACAGTAGTATATTTTTGTACTATAGTTGCATAACATTCTATTTCAAGACTTGAGTGGTTTGACAAGATTTATTTCTATTATTCACACTTTATAGGATCTCATTAGGTATTCTGATCAAGACATACTGATGATAGCTATTTCTTATCTTGACAGAATTCCTTAGTACCTGATAGAGAAACCAAGAAGCAAAAGCATTTGTTTAGCTTAATTAAGACATGGATAAAACATGGATGAATTCAAACCGATTGTCGAAAGAGTACGAGAAAGGGGTATGGGAATTCGTTAAGTTTGCGGTTGCGCACTCCAAAGACCTGATTCGAATGGCGTGTCCTTGCATGGGTTGCTGTTATGGGGATAAGGTTGACGGGAATCAATTGGCATCGCATTTACTACGGTTTGGAATTGATAGAAGTTATACAGTTTGGAGTTTGCATGGTGAGAAAAGTAACGGGAATGTTGAGTCAAGGTGTAATACGAAGTATGTTTCAAACGAAGATTGCACAGACACATACGATTGTGATCGAGTCTAAGAGATTGCAGAAGCGCTTAAAGAAGATCTTGAGGATTGTCCCAAAATGTTCGAGAGGTTGGTAAGCGATGCATAGAAACCGTTGTATGATGGTTGTTCAAAATTCACAAGATTGTTTGCGGTGTTAAAGTTGTACAACTTAAAGGCGCACAATGGATGGTCGGATAAAAGTTTCACAGAGTTATTAGCCCTTATGAAAGATATGCTACCAGAGGATAATGTTCTTCCCAATCGAACGTATGAAGCCAAAAAGATGTTGTCCTCTATTGGCATGAGCTAAGATAAGATACATGCATGTCCAAACGATTGCGTTTTGTTTCGAAACGAGTATGCAGCGTTGAATGAGTGTCCTAAATGCGGTGCCCCTCGATATAAGAAAAAGTTGTCTCCGGCCAAAGTCTTATGGTATTTTCCTATAATTCCGAGATTTAGACGCATGTATCGTAGTGAAACCGATTCAAGACACTTGACTTGGCATGCAGATGAAAGAATTATTGATGGAAAGTTGCGACATCCGGCAGACTCACCACAGTGGATGAAAGTTGATAATGAATATCCTGAATTTGGAAAAGAAGCAAGAAACCTTCGCTTGTCATTGTCTACTGATGGAATGAACCCGCATGGTATTCAAAGTATCTCGCATAGCACATGGCCTGTGATTCTTATGATTTATAACCTACCTCTGTGGCTATGTATGAAGCGTAAGTACATGATGTTATCTATGCTAATTTCTGGGCCTAAATAACCAGGGAATGATATAGACGTATATACTTGGCACCCTTAATCGAAGATTTAAAGTTTTTGTGGGAGAACGGTGTGGAGGTTTACGATGGGTATAGGAAAGAAAGTTTCAACTTGAGGGCGATGTTGTTTGGAACAATTAATGATTTTCCAGCATACGGAAATCTATCCGGGTACAGCAATAAAGGTCAAAAAGCGTGTCCTGTTTGTGAAGATGAAACCGATACGACACGATTGGATCTTTGTCAGAAGAATGTCTTTCTCGGCCATCGTAGATTTTTAAATTCTAATCATCACTACCGTGGGTGGAGAAAAGCATTCAATGGAAAGGCCGAACAACGTACAGCCCCGCCTTTTTTGACAGGTGATCAAATTTTTGAAAAGGTGAAAGATGTGAGCACTCAGTTTGGCAAGCCTTTTGCACATTCACTTGTCAAGGGTGGGTGGAAGAAGAAGTCATTTTTTTTTGAACTTCCATATTGGAATTCGTTGTACGTATTACATTTCCTCGATGTTATGCATATTGAAAAAAATGTATTTGACAACGTTATAGGTACGTTACTCAATATACAAGGAAAGTCTAAGGATGGCCTTAACATAAGGAAGGACATGGTAAACATGGGAATGAGAACTGAATTGGGACCCGTGACGAAAGGAAGAAGAACATATCTGCCACTTGCTGTTTACACTCTATCTAGAAAGGAGAAGAAAACATTGTGTAAGTTCCTCAGTGAAGTTAAAGTTCCAGAAGGCTACTCTTCAGATATTAGAAGACTTGTGTCCATGAAAGACCTCAAGTTAAAGAGTTTGAAGACGCATGATTGCCATGTTATAATGGAACATTTTTTACCAATAGGTATACGTTCTATTCTGCCAGAAAAAGTAAGAAGCGCAATAACTAAACTGTGTTTTTTCTTCAGGTCAATTTGCAGTAAGGTGATCGATCCCGCGATCTTACCAACATTGCAAAAAGAGATAGTTGTTACTTTATGTGATCTTGAAATGTATTTTCCTCCCTCGTTTTTTGACATAATGGTTCATCTAGTCGTTCATCTTGTGAAAGAGACACAATTGTGCGGACCAGCTTATATGAGATGGATGTACCCTGCTGAACGTTATATGAAAATATTAAAAGGGTACGTGAAAAACAGAAGTTGACCGGAGGGTTGTATTGCCGAACGATACATTGTTGAAGAAGCGGTTGAGTTTTGTACTGATTTTCTGTCAAATGTTCAATCAATTGGACTCCCCAAATCTCATATTGTTGAAAAAAAAGAAGGAAAAAGGATAATTGGAAATAAAGTTGTGATAGTATCAATGGTAGAGCGGGATCAAGGGCACTTGTATGTTCTGCACAATGAGATTGAGGTTGAGCCGTATGTTGAAATGCACAAGGTTGTTCTCCGAGATTTAAATCTGAATAGAAATGAGAATTGGATAGTACGAGAGCACAATCGAAGTTTCATACCGTGGTTTAGGGAACATATTTATTCAAAGTATCGTTCAGATCCTGCTTCAGTAACAGAAAGGTTGAGATGTTTAGCCTATGGTCTAAGTATAATTGTGTTTTCTTATAGCGCAGTCGCAATTAATGGATACACATTTTATACCAAAGAACAGGATGACAAAAGTACTATGCAAAATAGTGGTGTTACCTTGGTAGCTGAAGCAATGCACATATCAAGTGTGAATGACTTAAATCCGAAATTTGCAAATTTGTCATATTTTGGGGTTATCGAGCGCATTTTGGTGTTTGATTACGCGAAGTTTCAGATTCCTGTATTTGGTTGCAAGTGGGTTGAAAATAATAATGGCATACGAATGGATAAGTCAGGATTTTTGCAAGTGGATCTCAATAGGGTGGGGTACAAAGATGAGCCTTTCATTCTAGCCTCTCAAGTTAAACAAGTGTTCTATGTCAATGATCCGACAAGTACGAAATGGTCTATAGTGCTTTTATCTAACAAAATAGTTGATGAAAACATTGGAGATCAAGGTGATATTGGTGTTGGCATTGAACCTTGTACAAGAAACGATCAAAATGAGAATGAATCTTGTACTAGAAATGATCATAATGAGGGTATTTGGATCAATCCAACCGTCCGCGTTGTTAAGAGACGCGTAAAACACAATCCTACCAAGAAAAGAAAGAGACGTTAGTGAAAAAGGTAATAGTATATGTATTCTGACTAATGTTCTTTATTCAATTTGTACCGATTGTTATATATTCAATTTGTATAGTTTTTTCAATTTGTATTCTGATTGTTACAATACTTATTCAATTTTGGTGCATAATTTCGTTTTGTACATAACTTTTGAACCATGTATCCGTTTGTCGACTTCTTTACATGTAACTATACTATTTTGACAATTCTGGAGCTGCTCATTCACTTATCTTTACATTTCGGGACTGTTTTTTATCGGTTTTGCTTCTGCCCGTGATCAAAAGTCGGGCTTAGGGTCTAAATTTCGGAAAACCGACTTTATTTTTGAGTCCGTGAGGACGTTTTACCATAGCCATGTAAATTTCGTTCAATTCCGACAACTTTCTTTTTTTTTACGCTTATTCTGATTTCATCGATTTCGATTCCGATTTACTTGTACATGCATGGTTTGACTTCCATTTGACTTGTATAGATTGTTAGCTTATTAATAGTGTACTAATGTGCTTTAGTTTGTTTGATACAGGTTCAATGGCTAGTAATCAAGAAAACCCACAAGAAAACTCACAAGATAGAGATGCTCCGGATACAAATCCTCCACCCGATACATCATCAAAAGAAGTTGCACGAGGCATCACCATTATGAAGGGAATCATTCGACATAGAGACTAAGGATTAATATATAATTTGGAATGGAATTCTGATAACCAACCAATTGGTCCTAATTCTGCAAAGTTGACAAGCTATATTGGTACACTTGTTCGTTTGCATATTCCAGTCTCCGTAGCTAAATGGAATCTGAAAAGCAAAGAGTTGGACGAGAAAAAAAACATGATTTGGGACAAGCTTAAGGTATCATATATGGTTGTTGTTATTATCTTGATGTTAATTTGTTTAAATTACTTATACTAACACACTCTATGCGTATGTTTGTTTGCAAAGGTCTTTTAACATACCAGATGAGCGTAAACGCTACATTCTTGGTTTGGCCGGAAAAAGATATAGAGGGTGGAAAGCTTTTTTAACAAACACCTATCTTAAGGATAAAGAAGGAAACTTTCTTGAAGAGGCCCCGGGACGTCCAAAAAAGTATGAGATCTTCATTGATGAAGAAGATTGGGTTGAGTTTGTAAATCAAAGAGATGAAGCTTTTCGGAAAAGGAGTGCCACAAATAGTGCGAGAGCATCAAAACCCGCGTATCCATACAAAAAAGGGCATTTGGGATATGCACGCTTAGAGGAAAAAATTGTAAGTAAATAGAAATGCGTTTTAATTAATTGTCTAAATGTGTTTTATTTGACGATTTTATCATTTGTGTCAATGCATAGTTAGAGGAGACGAAAAGTGAGGAAACCTCATTTCCAGTACATGTGTTGTGGAAGGAAGCTCGTGTGGGCAAGGGACGAGCTGTCGATCCCGATGTTCAAAGAGTTTATTTTGAATGTGTAAGTATAACACTGTGTCTTTAATTAAATCAAATGTTTTTAATATATAATTGATTTTTTATCTCCACTAATAATTATTGAAATGTAAATGAATTACAGGAGACCATGTCGCAATCGGTATCCACCGGTGAGGACCAGGATGATAGGAGCGTACTTAGTAGAGCACTAGATGCTCCTGAGTATCCCGGTCGGGTGAGGGGTAAAGGTCATGGTGTGACTCCAACCTCTTTTTACAAGCATTCTCGGAGAAGAAATCCTACCAATGAAGAAGTGTTGCAAAAATTGCAGGAATTACAAGCACAAGTCTCTGAATTGCAAAGAGATAAAGAGATGTATATGAGAGAAAAGTGCAATACTTCATCGGTGAAAGAAACTAGTGATAAAGCTAGTATCAACTGTCAAAGAAAATTTCCCGAGGTAATTATAAATTTTTTTCCTTACAAATTGTTCTATTTTATTAATGATAATTACTCTATATTTACTATTGGTTTAGGGCATTTCATCTTGCCAACTATACTTATCGTCACCGAATTATCGCCTAGTTGGCAAGGGAAAAATGCACAACACTTTGGGAGATTTACTTCACCATAGACCGCTCCCGGATGGACACCTGAAAGTATGAGTTGATGTTGTATTAGATCATGATGCGGTGCTACCGGTACCTGACATGGTCTTAGAGACAACATTGATGCGAGATGCAATAGGGTCATTTGTTGCATGGCCCTCGGAGCTCATTATTATTGGTGATGAGGTATATTGAAAACCATTATGAATCATTTAGTTTTCGAATGTCAATTCTGCACCGTTACGTTAATTTTTTTTTTACATTTTAATTTTAGACTGCTCCTACAAAACCCACAATTAAGGGTAAAGGGATTTTACAGGAGGAGGAGTCTGTTGCATCACTAAAAGAGGTACATTTAAAGTGTTAATATATAATCTGAATCTAAAACTGCATGATTTTATATTTTACCTAACTTATATGATTTTTAGGCATCTGCTCGGGGGTCACAACAAGTGACGCAGCAAGTTCGTAGCGTACCACCCAAGGGTCCTCCGAAGCAAGCGGCAAAAAAAGGTGGTGCTTTTGTGCCTCGATACCGGACGACACTCGGAACACTTGTTGATATGTCCGATTTGAAGGATGGTGCTTTCTGTGAAATCAATATGGATGAAGGTATCTTTGGTATTGAATTCATGTCAAATATTGCACTAGATGACTTGGAAGAGATTTTTACGCATGAACAACTAGGCGTCGCTAATATGCACTCATACATCCGGTAATATTCACTCATCCGATATATTATTTAATTAGTCGAACAATTTATTTACACATTTCAATGAAAATAATCTAATGTTTATTATGTTTTTATTTAAGGTTGTTGTATGACAGAGTGTTGCGCGGGACTGCATTGTCAAACAGATTCTGTTTCGTGTCTTCCGCCCATTGCAGCGGAATGACAATTGCTACGGAACCGGAATCAGTTAGACAGCGCTTAGTCGATAAATTCCTTTCCACCGGCAATACAGAAAGTCTGATTCTTTGGGCGTATAATACCCGACCAGTAGGGTTAGTTTCTCATTCTTGGTTCATCTAATCTTTTTTTATTTTGCGTAGCAAAATTTTCATATAACCTATTGTTTTAATTTATAGAGCACACTGGTTGTTGCTTGCTATCAACCCTATAAGAGAAGTGGTACATTTTCTGAATTCGGTAGATGGTGAGTTGACCAATTATCCGACTATGAAGACAATGATTGATACGTAAGTGGGATCGTTCTAAATATTCGTGTATATTTATATATTTAATTATTTGTGAGATTGATCTAAATATATGCTTTTATATTTTTGTTAGATCAATACAAGTGTTCCGAAGTCAACGAGACGCACAGGTATCCCGGACTAAATCAAACAACATTACTTGGATCAAAGTGCAGGTACATTAATTTTCATAATTTTGCTTATAATATTTATGCTACTTGATAAAACAAGACAACTATAAAATATTATTTGTTTTTCTATGTAGTGTCTGATATAGCGAAACAGTTCAGATTACGGATACTATGTTTTGAGGTTTATGAAAGAAATCATTCAAACGAATCAATTAGAGATTCCAATCACGGTATGGATTTATAACTTAATATAATTTCTTATAATTTATTACATTTAACTAAATCATTCATATTATGTTTTTGTTATGTAGTACTTTGATGACTTCTATGTTGCTTCTTACACGAGACTTAAGTTGGAAGAAATCAAAGAAGAATTGTGTCAATTTTATATTCAGCAACTATTCATATAGGTATGAATGCATTATTGTGTGAACAGTTTTATGACTACATTATTTTGTTATGTAGTACTTTGGTGGATTGATTTGAAACTGATAGTTTGTTTCATGTTTGTTTTTGTTGTTGTTGAGCCTTGAATTGACCGTGTTGTTCTGTTCATACTTTGCAGGATCAGGCCGGGAAACGATCAAACTTTTGAAGTATAATATTATAATACTCTAGGGTGGTTACTAACTTTGTTCATACTGTTGCCAATATTTGAAGTATAATATTGTTGATGTTACTGATTTAGTTTGTTTGACATGAGTTAGTTACAGGTGAAACTTTCTGTATATATATCATACTTTACATGATTTAGTTTGTTTGACAGGAACTATAATGATGTATATATATAATTTTGGATATTATAATGGTATTATATTAGTATATATATATATATATTGTCCTACCTATGGATGAAAATATATCGTCGAAAAATATATTACAGGTTGAAAATATTACAGGTTGAAAATATATTACAGGTCGAAAATATTACAGGTCGAACTGGGAGGCTTAAATTACAGGTTGCACTTTAAAATACCTCATTTAGCAACGACAGCGCTTGTAAAAAACGCTCTTAAAGGGCAAGCTACTAAAGCGCTTTATTACTAAAAGCGCTGCCTATGATTAAAAAAATGCATAAAAAATAAAAAAAAAACGCAACCTACGAAAGCGCTTTTGGAAAAGCGCTCTTATAGGGGGGGCTACCATAGCGCTTTTTTCAGAAAAAGCGCTCTGATAGGGGGGCTACCAGAGCGCTTTTTCTGGAAAAAGCGCTCTTATAGGGGGGGCTACCAGAGCGCTTTTCTGGAAAAAGCGCTCTTATATGGGGGGCTACCAGAGCGCTTTTCTGGAGAAAGCGCTCTTATAGAGGGGGCTACCAGAGCGCTTTCAAAAGCGCTTTCATTACCTACGGCAGCGCTGGCTTTGGCAACGCTTTAAAGCGCTTTAGTAGCCCAAAAAAGCGCTTTGGTAGCCCTTTTCCGTAGTAGTGAGAGATTCAAAAATATCATGAGCAATTTCCCTGTTTGTAATCTTCTCATACTCAGCATGTGAAATGGAATTTAACAATATAGTCCTTGCTTTGTGGTGATTTTTGAACTCTTTCTTTTGCTCATCACTCATAGCTTATCTAGTGATCTTGACTCCTCTAGTAGTTACAGGATGTTTGTAACCATCCAACACTAAATCCTATAGATCACCATCTTGACATAGAAAATAACTTTCAAGCCTATCTTTCCAATATTCAAAGTTCTCACCATCAAAGACTGGTGGTCTATTGTAACCATTGAAACTGTTACTTCCATTGTTACCATTGTTGTTCTGATCAGTAGGAGGTGGTAATGGATCAACCTGTCATACCCTAATTTTGACCCCCCTGAGATGTCATATCTTTTAAACTTTTCATCAAAGACAAAATAGATACTCAGAGTAGTCATTTATTCATCTGATACTTAGTCGAGGGTGTTCAGAAACAAAAGAACTCAGGCAAAGGATCAATCAGAAAAAGGAATGGTCTCTAACACAACTATGGGACTCAAAAGCTTCATTCTATCCACCTATGATTGATTAGATGCCCATCACCTGGACTCAGGATTGCTTACCTCACCAGTCTAGGGTTTTGAGCCCATCAAGGACTAAAATCAGGGATCACATTTTGGAGACCCTAGAAAACTCAAAGGTATCACTCAAAAACTTCAATCATTCTCAAATAGCTCATATGACAATATCCATTGGGCATTACACTCCAATCCAAGATCCATAGTCATCAATTTCATCTGGTCGACAATTAGGGTTTTTGACCTAATTCACCAAGAAAGTTGACTTTTATTCAGGACATGGATCCAAAACTCAAGACATGGTTCAAGGACTTCTACTAACTCAATATAATCCATTTACATCACTCATTTGAGGAGAAGATCTTGATTCCACACAAAAGTCCAAAATCTCACTTTATCAAGAAAAAGTCAATTGTATAAGATCACCTTTGACTTTTAAGATTTTTGGTCAAACCATGACTTTTAAAGATCAATATCATCAATATATGGTTATTAAAGTCATTTTACCAAAGAAATTCAAAGAGATTCATCAAGGAGCAAAAAGTCGGGAATTAGGGTTTTTGAGGGCATTGTGGGAACTCAAAATTTCACCTACACAACTCAAAAAACTTCCAACATGAAAGTTGTAGATCTTGCAAAATAAAACATCTTACAATGCAACTTTTTTCAAGAAATCAATCATTTAAGAGATTTGGAATTTTCAAGCTTTAGGTTATAAAAACTTAGAAATTTTTCTAAGTGTTTTTAACCTAGTTTTCATCCAACTTTGGGCTCATTTTTCACAATTTTCCCAAATGATTCTGAAGAAACCCTAAACTAATGATTTGAAGTAGATGTTTAGGGCTTTCCAAATTGTGCTCAACCTTCTCCAAATTCATTTTGAGCTAGGAGTTATGCATGTTCAAAGTTGGCCTCATGAAGTAAAATTATAGGTCATGCATCATTTTGGAACTTTGCAATTTTGTGCATATAACCTCACTTATGGATGCTACACGACCCATAACACATCTGCAAACATACCATGCATTCACTTTCACCATAGCATGAAGATTGAAGAAGATTCCCAAAACAAGAACATGTGATTATGTAATGATTACATTTAGGAATTTATGGCAAATTGATGAATCATCAAAAGAATCTTCCCACCAACCAATTAGAGCTCATTCTGCAACAGAAATGTCCCCTAAGATCAAATGGAATCAATGGATAGGGAGCTAGCTGGAAAATGCAATGATCACACTTGGATATTTTCAAACATTCTTCATGCTTAAGAAACCAAAATGACTTCACTAAGCAAGCTCACTCCTCTGCAACTATACTGAACCATTTGCCTATAAATACAAGTGATATCCTTCATACAATTCACACCAAAGCAACCCTATTCCTTGCTTTCTCTTTCTCTTCTCATGCTTATGGTTTTTCAAAGTTCTTTGGCAAGAAGAATCGTTTTCTTCAAACCAGAGCTTCCCTTTGGAAAGTAAGCATTCTAACATCTCAAGGGGGCTCATTTGAGGTGATCCAAGCACCTGCATCACTTCTGTAGGTGGAGGAACACCATTGTTGCATTCACTTTGGAGCTGTTGCAGTTGGAGGTCCATAGAGCAATTCAGAAGGTTTCAAGCAAAGCCAAGCATCCAGACACGTTCCTTAGGGCATAGTGAAGCTGTTCAGATGGCTTCAGCTCATCTGTAACTGAAGATTCATCCTCCTCCATGTCCACTTGAAGCTAAAATCGAAGGTGTCGGGTAGAGCAATTTAGAAGGATTGAAGCCACAATAAGCATTCAGTTAGCATCACTGAGTCCCAAGGAAGCTTTTAGGATCACTCACACAAGCCCAGGTGTTCCTCATCATCCTCACGACCTCCATTTTCAGAGGTATTTTTTCAAACTCCAACTCACTTATTTGAGTATTCTTTCTCATATAGCTCGATACTATCTTGTTCAGCATCATAAGAGGATTGAAAACCCTCTATCATCATTCATTTATCTTTCAGTATAGCCATTTAATTTGATTTTCAAATTTTAGGGTTCTTCACGTTTTCTAGTAAATTAGTTAGATGTAGTTAATATAAATCTGTGTTAGTTATATATTTGAGTTCGTGAGGAATTTAGAGCGAAATCCATGTTTACATCACCCTGTTTGGTTGAGAAATGAGCAAGTTCACAAATTAAAAATTTGAGAGCTTGAGGAAGAAGACGACCATGGCTGTGGCGCGCAAAATTCAAATCTCAGGGTCAGGTTTATTTTATTTTGAGTGGTATGCATTTTACAAACGAATTCATCGTTTGCCCTAGTGGCCTCACATGCGCTCTTAGTCTCCTCATGCCTCAAGTCTGGGGTTCGAATCCCCCTCGCCCCAGACTTTTTGATCCTTTTATTTTTTTCAGATTTTCTAACTTGTTTTAAAACAAAACCAAATGCGCGCGTGTTGTAGTCACCAACTGGCGTTTGGCCCAGTGGTGTTGTTTTTAGCACTTTTCTCACTTAATTCCTTCACAACTTTAACCAATTATTTAACTTATCAAATTAATTCATTTTGACTTCATTTTTTTAAACACTTGTTGATTAATATATATATTTTATGAATAACCAAAAAAATCACAAAAATATTATTTCTTTTATGTATTTTTATTAGGTAAAAAATAGTGTTGTTTTAAGTATTAAAAAAATATATATATGTTTTCATTAAGATTTCAAAACCTAATATTTCATAAAAATTTTAGTGGAAAAATCCTAACCACTTAGGTCTTAATTAGGTATAGATTTTGTCTTTACTTTAATTAAGTTGACTTTTGTCAAAATTCAAACTATTTTCAAATTCCGAAGTAAACAGACAATCGAGATTTTCAAACAACAAAACCTTATATTATTTCAATCATTTTCCAACTGTTTAGAGTGTAACTCTAATAGAGTGTAAGTCCCAGCACCTTTTTCTTTTCATAGTTTGTTTTCAAAAACTGTATTTACAAAATCTTCTTTCTGTTTTCAAAACATTCTTCTGGTATTTGAAGGGCATTATTCCCGGTGAAACTCATCAGATACCTATGTGACCTTTGTCCATCTTCACTTCTTCTGTTTTCAAAACCCTTAACTGTTTATAATAAATATTCAACTGTTATCAATAAAACAACAAAATTGCTGTTGAGGCTTTGTACATATTTCTTCAAAGGCCTCCACTCCATCCAGGTTAGGCTTTACAAGCTTTCAATTTACAGTCTTTATTTAAATTACTGTCAAATATAGAACTGTTTATATATTGTTTAGAACTACGTTTGAGTGTAAACCCTAGGACAGTTAAACTATATATATATATATATATATATATATATATTATAGGAATATGGCCTAGGATTGAGAATGTCTTCCCGGTGAAGGCTCTTTCCTAATTAGAGATCTGTAGTTCAAACCCCCAAGATGAATTATTCCCGGTGAAACATCTTGGTAAAAGCCTTACAACCCAAAATAGGACATATCCACCCAAAGAGGAATTATTCCCAGTGAAACCTCTTACCCATTTGCTTAAAGCCAAAATAAGTTCAAAACCACATAGCTTTCTCTTGTGCTATAACAAGGACCCTCGATGACCCTCGATTAGCCTCCTCTTGGGCTTTGTACAAGGACCCACAGGCTTCTTAAAAGCATTTCCAGCTTCCTCTTGAGCTTGTATACAAGGACCCATCAGGTTTCTTATAAACATAGGAACAGGTCTTTAGTTACCTTTTAGCCTATCCTGGTGAGTTTCTTCCATTCTTTAAACCAGACTTTAAACAAGCTAAGATTGTCTCAATCTCATATTGAGTACACTTTTTGGAATGAGAGACATGGACAGTCTCTGTCACCCTTATCTTCATCAATCTTCCTTAACAGAGTCTAGGATCCATATTTGCTTATCCTCAGTCAGTGTCAGCCTTAATCTTGGGCTTTAAAACAAGAAGTCTCCACTAGATAATCTTTCTGCCATTTTTAACAAAAACCCCTGGAAAGGGTTAGCCTCCACACATTCCTTCATTTTAACAAAAACCCCTGGAAAGGGTTAGCCTCCAAAAACATGATAAAAATCCAGTCTTTTAATAGACTATTTCTCCAGCTGAGTCAAAATCCCTGGAAAGGGTTAGCTTCCAAAAAACATAAAAATAAATTAGTTTGTTAAAACCTCTAGCAGAATAAAACTCCCCCAGTGAGTCTTTCATCTTTTAGTAGCCATAACCTTGGGCTTTGTACAAGGCAGATAAACCATATTTCCCTGTGTCAAAGATTCCTAATCTCAAGGATCCTTTCCCCATAGAGTCTTCCATAATCAGTTTCTTTAAGAGTCTGCCACAACCTTGGGCTTTGTACAAGGCAGAAAATATGTTTTCCCTAGCTAGAGTAGCCACAACCTTGGGCTTCATACAAGGCACAAATTAATAACTTCCTCAGTTAAGAGTCAGCCACAACCTTGGGCTTTGTACAAGGCACACAAAATAGAGTCATTCATAGTCTTTAAAAACTCAATTATCCTCAGCAGTTAGCCACAACCTTGGGCTTTGTACAAGGCACACACAAATAGAGTCTCCCTAAAGAGAGTCAGCCACAATTCTGGGCTTTGTACAGAACACCAAATAAAATCCATCAAATAAACACTCTCCAACTAGAGTCAGCCTCAATTCTGGGCTTTGTACAGAACACAAATTCCCTGTAAATTAACCCCCAGTAGAGTTATCTCCCTAAGTCAATAAAAACAATCAAAAAGCCTCAAGCTTGGGCCTCATGCAAGCCAGCTAAAGTCAAATCTTTTATACAGTAGATAGACATAGCTTATCTCTATAGAGAGATATTTTTACTACTCTACCACATTCATACAAACAAACATCACATTTCATTTTAATTTTAATTAAGTCTCCCATTTAGGATTTTGAAAGGCATGAGCTGGCAGTGAAACCAGACATGTGATTAACTTTCCCTAATTTGGATGAGCACCCTTCTTTCACTCAAGAGGCATGTTGGTTGTCATACTTGATCAACCAAGTAGGCTCCCTCTCTTGAATGAAATGAATTCAGTTATTCTATCACTCTTTTAATGTTTGTGGTGGAATAGTAGAAATACTTCTCTATAAAGATGACTTCATGTATCTTTACTGTAAACAGAGATTTAATTCAAAGCTTCAACCTTGAGCTTCAAGCAAGGCACCAAAAATAATTAATTTCCCTAGTTAGTTCCCCGAACTACATTAAGCTCTGACTTCCATTAGGGATATGTAGGCATGAGGTTCACAAGGAATCTCAGTGAGCTAATAAAATACCAAAAATAGTCAGTTTGTCTGTCTGTCTGTCTTTTTCTTATTCAATTCAATTCCTTCTCCTAACACAAAGGAGAAACTTTCCCAATCATTAGCAACAAACACAATCACAATGACATAGAGAAGGTTCCCGTAGAGTACTACAGATATGTAGGGTGCTTAAACTCTTCCCTATGTATAACCGACCCCCCGAACTCCGGAATTTCTAGTCTAGGTGAATCCCCACACTTAGCAAACTCCTAGGGTTTAGTTGAGATCTTTTTTCCCCTTTCCTACTCGTAGGACAATAAGAAAGTTCGTGTGATATCGTAGGAAGAACTGAAACAAAATTCATCCCACCACAGGCGCATTCTCCTTCCAAATTTCGCGTGAAGGGTCTAGCGTGCCGTCCTCCCAAGTGAAACGGGGAGGTAAAAAAAACGACGCCACACAACCATTTTTGTGTTTTTCTCCTGAATCTTTTGTCTAACACTGTTAAGCGTTTGAACCTAGAACCGGCGCTCTGATGCCAATTGAAGGAGTGAAAAACACTTAGAAAGGGGGGATTAACTAAGGGTTGTTTCTAAAAATGGCAGATAAAAAATAATCACACAGTTATTTTTATCCTAGTTCGTTATTAATCAAACTACTCCAGTCCATCCCTGAAAGAGTGATTTACCTCCACTGAGGATTTAATCCACTAATCAATCTTGATTATAATGGTTTTCCACTTAGGCAATTTCTAAGTCTTCTAGAGTATGTTGATCACAACTTGATCACTCTAGGACTTCCTTTAACAAAATAGTAAACAATATTACAAGAGTTTAAAGTGCTTCTTAATAAGATATAATCACCAAGTGATTTTCTCTCAAGATTAAGTTCTAACACTCACTAAGATATTACAATATTTGTGAGGTTGAAGATGAAGTTGCTTTGTTGTTTGTGTGATAACATTGAGAATCAATTTGGTAGTGTAAGGTTTCTTAGCGTGAGTTGTCTAGTTCTTCAACATCCAGAGCTTCACTTATATAGGCAGTGAGAAAAGTTACCGTTGAGTAGCATTTAATGCTTTACGTGAATAGTACACTGTTGCATTTAATGTTTCACTCTTTTGTCAACTACCTCGAGCCTTGTTTCAACTGCTCTTGCTGACTTTGCCTTTTGTAGCTTCTAACGTTCCTTTTGTTAGTCAGATTTGACGTTGTAGCTTTTTCATCTTGTACTTGCTTTTGGACTCAGACTATTAGAATGACATTTGAATATCAAAGTCTTTAGCGTTCGTGCAGATTGTAACTTCAGTCATCAGACTTTGGAAGTTCTTTGTAGCGTGATACCATCAAATCTTCAGAGCCTTGCTTTTGATTGCCATCTTCTGATGCCTTCCGGATCATGTTCTGATTTTTTCAAGACCATCTTCTGATGTGTTCCAGACCATGTTCTGATGAAGTCATCCAAATCTTCTGGATCAGAGCTTCTGAATGATGATTTAGTGCATACACTTTTAGACTTTTCCTGAAATGGAAAATGTGAATAATCAGAGTACCACATTGTCTTATACAAAATTCATATATAATGTTTTCATCAAAACTAGAAATATTGATCAGAACATTTCATGTTCTAACAATATCTGCAGATTTGTAACAGCTAGTAGTGCTGAGATTTGTAAGCCATAGTCCAATTGGGAATAGGTTATAGATAGAAACCTTTGTAACCTAGTTTTAAGAGAGCAAACCGTGTATTGAAAAGATTTAGTATTTAGGGTTTATATAGGTAGACCACCCAGGCTATGGGATTGTTGCCATGTCCTTCTTGAAACCTGTAGGTAAGAGAAGTTATTGTTCTCACTCGAAACCTGTAGGTAAGAGTTAAGTATTATGTTCTCACTGTGTTATTTATATTCTGCATTACATTGTCTGTTTAGTCATGGATGTTGTAACATCGCATATAACATCAGGTTCAGGTTTGATAGCTGATCCATTTACAGAACCAATGAAGTTTACAATATGGTTATGTTAACTGAACTAACACGATCCCAATACTCATGGACTCCTTCTTCTTAGGGGTAATCAAAATTTGGGGATCGTTTTGTACTGGCTTTGCTAAGCTGATAACAGATCAGATGTCTTGACATCATGAGTGACATCCTGAGTTTGTCATACCATAATTTCAATTGGTATCAGAGCAGGCATTATGTCCGTTTCTGGATGAGATCCATGGTGGATACTTTCTGGTTGTGCTGAAGGTAGAAGATTGTTTGAACAAGGAGTGTTCATATTGTATGGTCCCTTGAAGTGGAGGATGGACCTGTATATGGAGGATTAGACCAACCTGACCATAGTTGTTGATGCTGAAACAAGGATAGCTAAATCCAAACCTTCATGCGGAAGTGAAGATGTTGATAAGGTATTCTTTGTGCTTAGGTTGTGTTATCAGGTCAGGAATTTGGTTAGGTTTAGTCTGTTGCTTGGTGCATAAGCAAACATTTTGCAGGGTTGAGTTACAGTCAATCCTATGATGTCATGCTTACAATTGGTTCATGGAGTAAGCATTGTGTAAGGTCTGTTGATTTATGGCTATTTTCCGCTGCATAGCCTCTGGTGCAACCCCTAATGCAAAAGAAAAATTCTAGGGTATTTATATACAACAGATCGTATGGCAGAACCTTACAGCTGTAAATAAAGTGTCAAAGATACTTGAGTAATCTCTCAAGTCCACTCATAATGGCATGGTTTATTAGAGCTGATGAATGTCAAATGATCAATGATATTCATAATCATCTGCAAGTGTGAACCTTAAAGAGTTTCAAGGCTAGAGTGTTCCTAGAAGGAGGAACAGATGTCCTACCGGATGTTGGGACATAAGTACTGATATGCAGCTACCAGCTGAAGAACAGATGTACTGGTACTAAACTAATGTAGTGTGAGAACATTGGTTTGGAACCTACTCCTGGTCTAGAAGAGGAGACATCTGATTATAAGTTGACCAGGACACGGTCAACATGTACTTCTACTCCACATCTTATCTTATGGGAGTGTAGAAGCAAAATCTCAATGCTAAAGAAGACTCATGAAGGTATTCCTTTCTGATCCTTTATGTTTAAATAAGATGAGCTTACATCTGGTATGTTCCTCTGATCAAAGGAACCGGATATGTGAACTTTCATTCATAACCATAGAGCAGTTGTTGGAGCTTAATAATTTGTCTCAACCACAGTGAAATATGGTCACGAATGCTAACTGCCCTAGTTGTTATCCAGAAGGGGTAGTATTTTTTTTATCAAGGAAGTCAGATGGCTCAGAAGAATCTGACTAATTCAGTGTTATGCCATGACTAAGTCTGTTCCAGAAACCTAAGTGAGGGAATCTCCTCTATAGGTACAGACTATGGCATCCATCATCTCAAAATCAGAATGAAAGTCTGAAGAAAAGCTTATTGAGATGTTGGCTATTTTATTCCTTGATATTTCTGGATGTTGCTAATATTCACACTCTTTTGTTTCCACCCCAAGTGCTATGAATTATATGTTAAAGATGTTAACCAAGAACCATGAAGATGATGTCATATCAAATGTTACAACATCATCTCAAGATCTTCAGTTTCTTTTTGTTGTTATTTTTTGCCAAGAGGAAAATATATACGTGTGAAGAGGTAATCAGTCAGAATGATCTAGTGTGAGTAGTAAATTCTAACTAACTAACTGATAAGTACTTTGACGGGAGACTTAGTACTTATTAGGTGTAAACCTGGATGCAAGGCTGAGAAGAAGAAATTAGTCAAGATGAACTAGTGTGAGTAGTAAATCTTACTGAGTAACTAATAAGTACTTTTGCGGGAGACTTAGTACCTATTAGATGAGAAGCCCTTCCAGTTGTGTATTCAAGGACTTGTGTGAACTAAATGTTAATGTTCACTGTTATCTTCACGAGTTTAGGAAGTGTGGAAATGGAACCTGGTGAAGCATACTGATTCTGTTAAATATCTTGATGGGAGCTAGATATTTTGCAATGTCTGTATGAAGAGAAGAAGTATTTGATGAAGGAAAAAGATCTACATGAAATTACATTATCACTACTATTATACCAGAGAGATAAGGCTCAGAGTTATCTAATGAAGATTGATTTATGGTTATACAATCATAGTTTCTTCTACTTCAAGATGCAGAGTGTGGCAATCTGAATCTTGTGTAGCAAGCAAACTGAAGATTCTTAATTTGGAAACTGTGACAAATTCCAAATGAAGGATGCTTCAAGGACGAACATCAAAGATGTCCTAAATTTGTATATCTCATGGGGAGTAAGACAGTATGAAGATCAGCAAGGACAATGTTATTCTGCTTCTATTAAAATGGAAAGTCTCTCAAAGACTAATCTCTAAGCCAGAAACACAATATTATATAAGATGCCAGAACATAACTCAAGACATGTTTATCCTTAAAAACTAGCAAGGACCATTCTCTGTATCTAAAAACATGCATTGATGGTGTGTATCACTTGTTCTGATTGAGTGCATGTTCCAACGTATGCACAAGTCCACCTGATGCAGTTCTTCTTCAAATAACATCTCTTGATCAAGACATTTGTTAAAATCAAGGTATGTTGTTTAAATTGCTCAGGTTTCTAGAGTCTGTCTCGTTTTTTTTTTTGGAGTCTCTCATGTTCTTCTTTCGAATATGAGTAAAGTCTAGAGTCTAGGTTATGTTTTTCAAATTGTGACAAGCATAGGGTATAAGGGTAGTGTTCAGACATTGTTAAGTCTGAGGTCATTCTTTACAGTTGTTTTGTAGAGAGTAGAGTCTTGTTTCGCGTCATGAACACAAATTTTTCTTGTGTTCTAAGTCATTCTATAGAGATATGTTATCTCTATGGATAGTCAGAGTTTTTGAGGTTTGATGTCTGGAAAAATTATGTCTTATGTAATGTCAACATCACAATGTGTTGTTATCTTGGAAAGATGTCTAGGAGTGTGCATGTGAAGTCTGAAAAAGCGACATTATTGTCTAAAGTGGTAGTTCGTACGTCATGTGGATTTGAATGGGCAGGTTCTAATCTTGATGTTAGTGATCTGTTCCGGTAATACATGATTACTCTCATGATGAAAACTTCACTAAGTGAGTATGACTATGAAGACAGAAGTTTAGTGATCTGATCAATATAGCAGAAGATAAGAAGGATTCGTCTAGAAAGAGTGTTAATCAAAGTGTAACATTGAGAAACACCATATCAAGAGGGATTTTAAATTTTCTTGGCAGACCATGATCTGAAATATACATAGTAAGGCTATACTTAACAAAGTACAAGAAGTGGAAGTTTCGGAAGAAAGGCTTGCAACGAATTCAACCGATCGATTCCCCATGGAATATAAAGATTGGCAAAGCATAAGGTTAGTAACATCGATGCTGATAACGTCCTTTTATCCTTCGCGGGTGGGCTTTGTAGGAGTTGAGCGAGATGCCTTTATGTTGAGATTGTGGCAACCTCTCTGTGTGTGCATCTAGTGTCAAAAGGTCATCAGTTGATCATTTCAGGTGGAGATAAGTTGGTAGACTAGGATCTGTTGGAGGAAGGGGTATGGACTCTGTGGATTATACTGGTAGTGCTAGTTTGAACAACACAGCTGTATTTTAATGTCACACACAATGTTATAACATCTAATTTATGATGTAAGTATCTAATGTAAAGGAGTAACATTGCTATAATGAGTGTGTTTAGCAGGATAGTTGAACAGAGAGTGAGCTCTTGAAGATATGAAGATGCGTCTTATGTTTTCCATTCATCATTACAAGTTTTTCCTTGAAGAAGCTCAGACTATCTCAGATAGGGGGAGTGACTTCCTAGGTGAAGATATTATTTTTGAAAGTTGTCTTGGTCAAAAATGCTCTAACATCATAGAGAAGGTGTACTAATTCAAAAGAGGCACATGCATCTGCTCATTTGATATAACAAGGTGTAACGTTATTGTCAGTTGTCTGTGAATGGTGGAATCTAACCATGTGCAACTAGAATCCACAATTCTTTCTCTGGTATGATGAAGTGACTATGTGTCAACAAGTGTTGAAAGGTTCTTCAGGGTTGCATTAAACAGTCTCAAGGTGCTCAGAACAACAGAGGTCTATGTCTATGACTAGTGAGTCAGTAGAGTGAGTGGGATGTCTGTTACTTGGTCCATAGGATGCTCTGTCGAAGACTTTTGAAGAATCTTGAGCTATGTGCTTAAGGGGGGAAAAGTGACAATGTCTGACACGATTTCATGACATGTTTAAAGACATTGAATCTACTGAGTTAACCAAGGAAATATGTCTTGAGTTGATCTCTACACATCAGTGGACGGTGTAAAGTTCAATCAATGACTATGCATGCGCTGGTTTTAAAGATAACTCCTATCAGAATCATAGTCAAAAACTGCTTTGGAAAGATTAATTGTTTTTGGAACTGTTTGACCGTTGAACAAGACCAAGACCATCGTTATTTCCTATAATCTCAAATGGCTATAAATTGGCGTCTCCACAGATTGCAGAAATCAAACTCTCTTAATATGTCCTTCGTGTGTGTTCATATAAGTCGTGTCTGGGTCTGGTACTGTGAAGGGTTCCTTTTCCAAAGGTTGGCAAGTCAAAGAAAAACACGGGCTGGGGAAGTTATTTGCTTCTGTCATGAGTTTTTCTGTGAGTTCAACAAAAGTGTTCCATCATATACAGCTTTCTGTATAGGATCTTTTGTTGTTGTGATTTGTGATCTGAGTTATGAACACAATTGTGATTTGTGTTCTGAGTTACGACGAGTGGTGGTCAGATTTCACTCAAGTTCTCTCTTAGGCTCTAAGCTAGGATTTGGTTTCTAGTGAAAGACTAAGAAAGGGTTCTTCTATGCCACCATTGGTCCTCAAAGACAAAGGCCTTCTCCCATCGTCTTCCTCATGTACACTAGTGTTGCATGAAGATGTTCCACTGCATATTATGACATCGGTCCATTCTTTGTCATATTATGGCTAAAAAGGGGGAGAGTTTCTGCTTCTGCTACTATCAAAAGAAACAAAGGAATTTGCAGGTATAACTGTTCTTCTTTGTTGTCTTGAAAGTTGAAGTTATGTTTTGCTGCATATGTATCTTTTAATGTATGTATAGTTTTAGCCAAAATAAGCTAAAGGGGGAGATTGTTGATGTTTTTAATGGCTGATTGGCATCTATGTTTGGATAAAATATAATAGCAGCAAAATGTAATAGAATGTATAAGTCTTGCAAATATAAAAGAACAAAATAGGTACAAGTAAGATGTTATATAGAATGTCATGACATCAACTCATGACATCGCGCCTGCAGAACTGGAACATGAAGATTCAGTCTAATACTCAACAGATACAGACTATTCTATGGAATATTATGTAATCCTATGTGGCGCGGATTTAAAGGTCAATAAAATCAAGTCAGAATATTGAAGAATCAAATCAGAATATTAAAGATTCAGCAGTTTCTAATTAAGGAGATAAATTAGGAAGCTTGTGATTGAAGACCTTTCTTTTAGCAGAAGATATCTGCAGATTTGTAACAGCTAGTAGTGTTGTGATTTGTAAGACCAAAACCAATTGGGAATAGGTTAAAAATAGAAACCTTTGTAGCCTAGTTTTAAGAGAGCAAACCGTGTATTGAAAAGATGTAGTCTTTAGGGTTTGTATAGGTAGACCACCCAGGCTGTGGGATGGCTGTCGTGTCCTTCTCGAAACCTGTAGGTAAGAGAAGTTATTGTTCTCACTCGAAACCTGTAGGTAAGAGTTGAGTATTATGTTCTTGATTGAAGCTGGGAAGCAAGATCAAGTTAGTTTTCATTGTTAATTGTTTAAATAGCTGTTGCAGGGTTGTAACAGTTAGGGATCACTAGGGAGTGAGCAGAAGTTCTCTTGTCTTAGATGGAGTTCTAAGATAAAGGTTGCATTGGGTAGTGACTAGGTAAACCAGAGGTTGTTTATCTGTAAACCAGAGGTTGTTTACATAAAATAGTACTACTGATAGTGAAATCTTCTTCCTGGCTTGGTAGCCCCCAGAGTAGGTAATTAAACCGAACAGGGTTAACAATTCACTGTGTTATTTATCTTCTGCATTACATTGTCTGTTCAGTCTTGGATGTTGTAACATCGCATATAACATCAAGTTCAGGTTTGATAGTTGATCCATTTACAAAACCAATGAAGTTTACAATATGGTTATGTTGACTGAACTAACACGATCTTCTTAGGGGTAATCAAAATTTGGGGATCGTTCTGTTCTGCCTTTACTAAACTAATAACAGATCAGATGTCTTGACATCATGAGTAACATCTAGAGTCTGTCATACCAGAATTTCAATTGGAAGTCAGCAAAATCTGCATGACGTTTTTTATGTGTTGCAATGTCCCAAGCCGCCCAAATAGTGCTCGCGACACATAAATCACGTTTTTTTTGGAAAAGAGAAACATGGATAAGTTGGCATAACCCAAATTGTCGGGAAACAAGATTAGGTTGATAAGCCAACAAGCATACATAGCTTTTTACTGGCTGAATTATGAAGACCAACAACTGAGGAAGTAAGAATGCACGCCATATATTTTCAATCATGGTGTTGTTCTCTTTGACAGCATCTTCAAGTGAAGTAGTAAACCAAGATGGAACATGAGTTCGATTGGCGAATGGAGCCATCGAAGGAGTGAAAGTATGACATTTCGAAAACATCAAAGTGTATTGGGTAAGAGAAGCTTGCAAATCTACATCCTCGTCAACAGGAGTCAATTGGAGGAGTCTGGTACCTTCGATTTTTCTATCCTTTACATCTGGACTATTTTCATCAACTTGTCCATGTGTTGACAAAGAGGGTTCGAAAATGGCATTGAGCCACAATTGAAGGAGCTAATAAGGTCCAGACAAGAGAAAGTTAGTCCCAGGTTTATAATTCTTTAATTTCTCACTCGCAGATCCTAAACTCTCATATAAACTTGCTAAGAGAAGTTCACTTAGGCATATTTTTCGACCAACATGCAATTGGTTAGCAAGTGTCAGAAACCTCTTTGCAACTTACAAAGATTTACAACAAAAGACGAACTTAGATAACCACAGACCTAGGAATACTACGTGTTCTGATCAAGTTTTCGCCATCCTGATAAGGGTCAAAGGTCTCTCCTGTTGGGGGAAGTCCAGAAATGGCAGCTATGTCGAAGAGTGTGGGAGTTATCATTCCACATGGGAGGTAGAAAGTATTATATGTATTGTCCCAATAGTACAAGCTAGATAACATCAAAGGTTGACAATAACTAAACCCTAGTTTTGACATTTGAATCAGGTCAAAAATTCCTATTTCTTTCCAAAGTGAAGCTTTTGTGTCTCAACTTTATCTAACCAAGATAAATATGATTTATCTAAAGATGGACAAGAACGAAACGGTCTAAAGTTCTCCGTAATGTAGTCCAATTGGAAAGCTTCTCTCGTTTCCCTAGTGGAATCAACAGATTGTTGGGTTGAATCTTTTTTCTTGGAAGGATTGGTTTTGTTTACTATGGGTTTTGTGTCAAAATGACATGGAAAAAATTCCACACATCTTTCCAAATGACCTTCCGGAGCCAACGGTCCTAAAAACCCTAATATACTATCAGAAAGAAGGGATGGAAGCATTACCTGAGAATCCATGATAATTCTTTTCTCTTTAGTAAGCTTTGGGGGTGTAATGTTCTCCCGATTCCCAGCAGTCACGATCTTGCTTGTTGGAATGATGTGAAGATCAGAACTCTTTGAGGATCCAATGTCTTTGGTTTGCTTTGATTTATTTTGTTGCTTATCAGAAGGCATTGTGATTTTTTAGGTTTTTTGAAAAAAAGGGTTTCTGGAAAGGAGGTTGCAGAGATTGTGAAATAGAGGAAGGTTGAAGATAAAGTTTGCATAAAAAAGAGAAGAAGAAATTAATGATGAGTTTTTATAGAGTTAGCTTGCGAGAGTAGGTTACACTTGGCAGAAGTATTGGGTCACATGCCAGCCATCTTAAAGGACAGTTGTAAAATTACTGTTTAGTTTCCTCGGGAGTGGGAAGTTATGATGAATAATAAGTGCACGCACGTCTCGATGAGACGTTTTAAGAAGGTAAACCATGATCGATTGACAGTTATTACTGTAGAATTGTAAAAAGGTATTCAGTCGAAATCTAAAAATCACAAGAAATTCCTATCTCTGCATGAATTCGAAATAGCCATTTATTTGGGGAAATTTGTTAGCTGAAGATTTCGACTAAAGAATTGTAATACTTTGGAGTATCAGATTATGATAAAGAAATGGTTCTCGTAGAGCTATTTAAGTTTCTTTCTCTTTGGGAGAGATGTTATTCGACCAAGGATAACTTTTATAATCTTTTACAAGTATCCTTTGACGGAAGCGCTGACATAGTCGAAATGCTGAAGAGGGAAGATTTGAAATTCAAATGGAACGACTTTGTCTAGCGGACGCGTGGGAACATCTGAAGTGAAGTAAACGTTCGAAACATCAAACGTGGCAGAAATCTATGTAGAGACCGTTAGGGTCGAAATAGTATAAATAGGAGTGCCATTGTTTAGATTGATATGTTCGAATCAATATACCGAAAAATTCACAAAAATACTCGAAGTACCAGCGTGGGAGAAAAGAGTCTTTGCTGAAATAATGTATGTGTGAAGAACATCATATTTACATTTCATGTTATTTGTCTAATGCAAAGTTATATTTAAAGTCAAAATTCATGTTATTTATGAATTTACTTTATTTTGTTTTAAAGTCATTTACTTATTGCAATTTACATTAGAAAGTTGTATATATTCACAAACTAGAAAGATTATTGAATATGAATCAAATCAATGAAACACTACTTGACTATGTCCTAGGATCAATCTAGTCGATCCTGCGAGTAACCAAATTGTTTAAACACTTGGGGTAACCGGTTACCAGGATTGGGGTAACCGGTTACCATGCATGAAAATTAGGTATTTTGGCCTATTTTGGATGAAGTAATCGGTTACCAGAATTTGGGTAACCAATTACCACTGAGTGATTTGTGTGCATTAGCTACTGGAATTTGGTAGTAACTGGTTACCAGTATTTAGGTAACCGGTTACCACTGTGTTGGAGCACTTTTGTAAAACTTTAAAACATTAATAACTTTTGACTCGGTGTCCGTTTGACGCGTCGTTTGGACCGTTAGAAAGCTAAGAATATTCTTTTTAATGTGATAATAATTTTGATAGCACTAAGTAATTATTTTTTGTTGGAGGCTTATACCTTGTTTGTCAGTGTGGTACGAAATGTGATGAATATTGTTATGATTAAAGTGATGATACTATTTGAATGAAGTGTGTATAAATTGCATAATAAACTGCATGATGATGTAGTTGTTGTTGGCCTGGAATGGCAAAATGTTGAGGGATTATGCTCTGTAATTGCATAATTATGACTTTGCATGTTAGTGTTGCATGCATACATTGTTGTGGACTTATGCTCTGTTGTTGGCATGGATTGGCAAGTTGTTAAGGGCTTATGCCCTGTTGCTGCCCTATTTGGCATTATAGAGAGGGCTTATGCCTTGTTGGTACCAGAAAAAATAGGAGAAAATTACTAATATCTTGGGGATTATCTAGTTTTGGTATCCAAATGAGGAAGCTAGATATTATAGATCTAGGGAGCTTAGCACTTACATAAAACTCATTCACAAATGAGACAATATCTTCTTGAAATAAGGCCTAACATTTCTTGAAGAATCCCATGTTGAACCCATCTGGCCCAGGGCTTTTGTCACAATCACTCCACCATCGACCTCTTTGATTTCTTCATGATATAATGGTTTTTCAAGCTTTGCACAATCCATATCACTAAGATACCTTAAAGCAACTCCCTTAAGTGTAGATCTACAAACTGCTAGTTTTTGAAATCTCTTTTGGAAGTAATTTTTTATCTCTCCTTTGATATCCTTAACTTGATCTAATCTTCCTTCATCAATGTTTAAAGACAAGATGCCATTTCTTTTAACTCTATTCTTCATCACTAAATGGATAAATTTAGAGTTGAAGCCACCTTCTCTAATCCACCTAAACCTTGATTTATGGCTTAACATGCTTTCCTAAAGCTTCAAGTTGTACGACACCTTGCCACACGCCTCTATCTTTCTATCAACTAAATATCCTCTTACCTCTTGATCATCTTGTGCTGACAGATCATCTAAATCATTAAGCTCCAAAGTATCATTTCCACCTCTAAATTAATCTTTCCACATTCCATTCCCTCAACCCATCTTTCAAGATTTTTAAATTCTCCTTCATAAAAAACACACATTTTCCCCCAAACCATAATTGTCTTCCACACCTCTTTTATAAAAGGCACAAAATCATGATGATTATACCAATAACTAAATACCTTAAAAAGCTTAGATCCCCAATTCATCTTGTTGGCTTTTATCTAGATAAAAGTATAATCTGAAACATCCATTTTTCCTACTTCTTACCCAACCATATTCCACTTATATAACAAGCTCCCTTAACATAAAAACCTTTCAAACCTGCTCATAGAACTCCCATCAGATTGTACCAAGTAAATTTACCTTCAACAGATGGAACATCCACTATGTCCATCATGTCTACGAACTGTCCAAATTATTGATTTTCTCTTCTATTTTCCTGCATGATCACTCCTTCCTTTCTTCAATCTTTTTAGTCGCATTGAGACCCCCCTATACACCACTGACCAACAAGGTACTTCCCTTTAACTTCTTTTAGCTTCATCCATATCCTCATATTATTATGTATAAAAAAGATGAGTACTCGTTAATAATAAAGTAACTCTTACCCTACCAAACAACATTTACTCCAACATACCCTTCTCTTTGAAAGCTGAAGTTTATTGAAAACAATCCCTCCATCCACTGATACCACCTGTAACACCCGACCTAATATTTATCTAGAATCATATTAAGTAAATTGTTAAAATTTGGTATTGAGTACAATCATCATCTAAATGACATCCAAAAGTGAACTAGTTTGAACAAATAACATAATACATCAGAATTAATACAATAGATGCCCATTAAACTAAACAGAAAAACATAGTAGAAATTATCCACAAGACATATAGGTCTTCAAACTTTAGGTCTTCTCGAATGATCTCTAGCTTCTGCAGCTCATATGAAAAACAACATTGGGATGAGATTATTAAATCTCATTGAAGTTCCCTATCTTATGGATCCACTCGGCTCTACGGGATTCTAATACCATTCCATACCACTTGTACTATAGTCGTGTATCAGACATGGTCAATAGGACACCAGACCTCTATTGCATAGAACATACTGTCTACCAAATATGATGAATGGAATTCGAGACCTCCACTACATGGAATACAGTTTTCGAAGTTACAACTCTTAACAATTCTAAGGACTTAACATTCATATAATTATTCCACTTGATTCCCTCAAGGATCATAGGATACAGGTACTCGCTGAACTCGGAGTGTCATCACACTTCCCATGAGTTTACATCGTTAGGTCTCAACTCGATCCTCAGTCATCTTCGCTTACCAAGTAACATCATCTAGGTAGGCTCACACACAACCATAGTATTCTAAACTCTTTCCTTAATTATTCTCTTTTAAGAGATAGGTTTTTCACTCCTCAATTATTCCATTAGGCAGTCATACACATGCAAACATATCATTAGGGTTCAACAGTCTTACCCTTATTGATAGGGGTGTGCATGGTTGATTATTTTCAAAAACCAAAACATAATCATTTTAATACCATTTAAATGGTTTGGATTTATAACCATAACCACATTTTATTTAAAACTAGTTATAAATTTGGTTATGATTATATAACCGGTTTTAAAAAAAATCCAGTTTTAAAATTTTTTTTTCCGAAATATTTATTTTCAAAAAAAATAATTTATTTTGACAATTAAAATATTTGGATTTGGATAATAACTGGATCATAACCGAATCCAAAATAATTTAACTAGATAAAAACCATTTAATTATATCCGAATTATATGAATGGATAACCAAACCATCAATAACTAAACCGGTTAATAACCATTCAATTATATCTGGGTATTTAAAAGTGGTTTAGATTCGGTTATGGATTTGGGCATTACAATCGGATATTTTGCACACCTTACTTATTGACATAATCTAAAGCTTTATCCTACCACATATTCAACCGAGTAATCAACTTTTCATAATCGTCCCGTAATGCCCCACATTACTTGTCACGTATGATATCAAGAATTTTTGGTTCTTACGACCATACTTGATCTTTCATACTCCAATCACGGTATAATTACGTTCTTATAATTGTGAATCTCAAGTATGTCCATTAGTTACCTTAGACGAAACTTGGACACCATTTTGCATCATAAAACACATATATGTTCTTATGATCGATTACGGATTTCAATCGTGTTCAAGCTATTTCGGTATAATTCACCCACCAATACATTTCAAGCAATGAAATATGACTTCAGACATGATATACATTAATCATATGAATACATAAGTCAAGCATTGCATAAGAGTGGTCAAACAAGTGCAAATATGAATAATTCAGGGGGATGCAATCGATTGAATCTATGAACCAGTAAATTTATTCTTCATTCTGTAAACGAAATTTGGAAATTTAAAGGATGACAATTGATTGTCACAATGAAGCAATTAATTGTTGCTTACAAAAAATCCCAAATTCTCAAGTTTAAACACATTTTTCAACCTCCAAATATAACACCCCCATTTCTTATTTGATTATTTTTTAGTTTAAAAATGCTTTATTTTGTATTATTTGAGTGTTAAAGTGTTTTATTTGATTTAATTGGTATTTTTGGGAATTATTGGAGTGTTGGTAGAATTATTAGAATTTTTTATTATTTTTTAAATAATTGAATTAATAGAAAATGAGAGATAATTGGTTTTAGGGAGGAAATAGAAATATAATGAATATTGAGGAAGAAGGTGAGATTAGTGATAAATAAGGAGAATAAAAAGAATTAATAAATAAAATTAGGATTTTTATTTAAATAGAGGAGTTGGGAGAAAATTGAGTGAGTACTTGTTTTGGGTGGAAAAGAGGCAGAAGAAAGAAAACCTATAAGGAGCTTTTGGAAGGAATAGAGAGAAAACTCCGTAGTCAAAGCTTCACCTTTCGCTGCAAATTCGAAGTAAGGGGGAGAAATTGTTCATATATGGGTGCTTTAAGCATATGGATAGGGATGGTTTCTTACCCTCCTTCCTTCTCCCTTTTCTTTTCTTTGTGATAATGTTGTTGCCAAAAAAGGTTTGTGCAAAATCTTCTAAGGAGGTTGTTATGGATTGACTTTTTGTATGCCTTGTTGATTAAATTTGAATTATATGATGATGTCTTAATATAAGGCGAGACTATAAATTTGTAATTTTTTATTTCTATTATCTATGGTTAACTTCTATGTATTAAGGCAGTTAATATAAATCAATTTTCTTTCTTTACCTTGCTGATTGTAGTTTTAAAACTGATAACATATTTTATAATGATGCCTTGCGATAAGGCGGAGGTTGAATTGCGTTTTTTGTTAAGGCCTTGTGATAATGCGATAATTGAATTAATTATTTTGTTGCCTATGATAAGGCGAGAGTTAAATTTTAATATGTGTTGATTCCTTTTGATAAGGCGAGATTAAGTGGATGAACGATGGTTATGGCTTATGATAAGGCGGGAATATGAATCTGTATAATTGATATATTATGTTGACGCCTTGTGATAAGGCGGAGGTAGAATTGAGATTTTTGTTGAGACTTTATAAGGTGAGAGTATATTATGTTGGTGCCTTATGTTAAGGCGAGATCTGGTTGATAAAATATGTTATTGTTAATCCTAATTATTGTGCCCTTTCAATGGCTATGTTTATCTATATCTTTTTGAGGCAGTGAGAACTCAATAGGTGAGTTTTGAATCTATTCAATATAAAGAAAATGCAAAAAATCGCATGTAGATATAGAAGGGGATTGACCGCCTTGTTTCATGCATAACTTGAGTTTTGTAAATCCGTTTGAGGTGTTTTCAGTTGTGTTAGAAAGATCACGTGATAATATTTCTGTTGAAGTGGGGGAATTGGGTTTAGGAGTGCTACAATAGTAGCAGTACTCTAGTTTTATACCAGAGGCGTAGTTAAATTTCAATCATGTGTTGGTCATCTTGTTTCACGCGTAGCTTGATTTTCGTAAGTCTGTTTGAGGTGCGGTCATTGGAATTAGAAAAAGGGTTTAAGAGTCTTTTGAACTAGAGAGTTTCATAATTTTATCATAAGTCTATGATTTTTGGTGTTATCTTGAAGTCAGAAATTCTGTTTTAGAGTTTATGCAAGAAATATTGTGATATGGTTGAACTGAAACGAATAAAATTGGAGTTTTGTAAATCCGATCGAGATGTGATCAATTGCGTTTGAAAGGGTATTTAAAGAACTTTTAAATTAGAGACTTTCATAGTTTTATCACAAGTCTATAAATTTTGGTGCTACTATGAAGTGAGATAATTTTAGAGTTAAGTCTAAAGTTTTGGGAAATCCTTTAGCAGTTTAAGGAATTGAACATATTTATAAATAACCTTAACTTGAATTATTTTATGTGTTTAGATTCATATTTTTATTTGTTTAAGTTACGCCAATAGAATTGTGGGGAAACCATATAATCACATCAAAACATTAATTTTGAGTTAAGGCGAGGTTTTTTAGGAAACCCTTTCCAATTACCCTGTGACAACTTTAGAGTTTAGGGTGGAGACTATGAGCAACCTTGTCAATTTGCAAGGAAAACATTTTAGATTTATTATGAGTTAAGGTTAGAGTATGTCTTGTGACTCTTTATTCTTGAATAAAAAGTGGAAGAGTTAGTTGTGAACTCTGTTGAGTTATGAGTATACCTTGTTGAATGCTGATGGATGTGTTTACTCTGTTGGTGAGTATTGTGGAGTAATTATGTAATTATAAATATTGATGATTTGTAATTATATATCACATTGGATAATGTTGAGATGATTAGTTCAAAGAGGAACTATTCTTGTGGCCTTATATTGGCGATATTTATGTTGACATATATAGGCTAGAGAGGAACTGCGATGGTGGCCTTATATTGGTGATGTTGTGGGTTCAAATAGGAACCAATGATGATTATTGTATTGATATGTTTGTTGCATTGCATGCATCATGTATATCGTAGAAAGGTAGGACTTTGGTCGAGTGAGGCTCACAGATTTAGAGAGGAATCGTTGGTTCAGAGAGGAACCAGTGACAGATCTCAGGTTCAGAGAGGAACTGATGGTCAGAGAGGAACCAAAGATGATGGATCAATCAGTAACATAACTTTGATATCCAAGTCTTCGTACCACATGCATTGGAGTAGAATAGGATAATTGCATTGCATTATATATCTTGATTGTGATTGACTATTATTGTGAATGATCTATGTGATTAATGAATGATATTATTGAGATATTCTTTTTGTTTTATGCACCATTAACATTTATGAATGTATTCTCACCCCATGTTTATTTTCTGTGGTGTTCTTTAAGCCTGTGATACATATACTCAGGTAGAGGAGTCTTAGCTGTTGTTGTGTTTGGAGGATGAAATAGATGTCTTCTTCGTGGTTTATCGCTTTTGAGTTTATTTTAGTTTTGTTGTCGCTATGATAGTGTAACATCGGGATGGGTTACCTATTTATATATTTTTTTAGTTCAGAGTTTTGAATTAGTTGTTAAAAGGAGGTATTTTATATTTGAAACAATTAAATATGTTTTTGATGTTTGAAATTCCACTGTTATATTTTATAATTTTGTTGAATAAAGATGTATGTTGAGAATGTGTAACACCGTTTGACAAATTTATATGCATATTTTTATAAATAGAGAGCTTTGGGTTTAGGGTGTTACACCAAACATATTTAGCAAGATTACATCATTCATAGCACAACACAATTAGAATATGCAACTTAGTTTTCAAGCATTCATGTCAAATCATCATACATTCACAAAGAAAGCAAGAAAACATGGATTTCAACTTAAACCCTACATGCATTTCTATATTCTACCCCTCAAAAGCTAAGCTATGAACCCCACCTTTAGGATGTTAGGACCTATATTGATGATGATGAAGATGATGGTAATGATCAAGCTTGGCCCTTTTGAGGTTCTTTTCCCAGAAATCTTCAATTTGACCCATCTTCACAAATCCTACACATGCAAGTCATTTCCTTCAATTCTTGACCAGATTCTTCTTTCTACTCTCCATGAAATCTGATTTCGTTGTAGAAGATGATGATGAGGTGTTCATTTCTTGATGCTTTCAACTTCCACTACCTTGTTTCAATCCTAACCTTTACCAACCTATCACATGCAAAAGAAAACGATGGATTGAACAAGACTTCTTCTTCTTCTTTTTTTCTAAGGATTTTCACCCTCTCTCTCCCTTTTCCCTCTCATCTTCACTTCTGAATTTGGGAAAAAGAAGATAAGGTAATTAATGAGGAAAATGGCTTCAAGATATCCTTATATAGTGACCCCACACAAAGTCACTTTTACCCTTGAGCTTACTTCAAAATTACTAATGATGCCATGTACCCTGTTAATCAAGGTCATTAAGAGATTGATTAGGTTTTCTTCTCATAATAAGTGATCTGAGCTATCATTAGAGAAAATCATGGTCATCAGTAACAAACTAGGGGGATGTAATAACCCAATTCATCTAAGCATGATTATATTGGTAATTATAATGAAAATGCATTAGAATGTTGTTAATGGAAGTGTGTGGCAAGCATTAGTGAATTTGAATAATTAGCAAGACAAATTAGTCAATCTGACGATATCCCATAAAAACTAAATTTTTGTGAAAAACCATCATTTCATTCATTCATTATCTCACCTTGGAAAGGAGAAATCATATTTTTCCCTTAGAAAGCAGAGGGAGGCGTGACAAGAGAATAGAGGGAGAGTTGCATCAAGCCATTCTTGCATCTTCAAGCATTGGAGATTTCTTGGAGAAAATTTAATTGTAGAATCATTCATCATCATCATCTTTTTCACCTTCCTTCAATCAAATACAGGTTTGAGTAAGATGGGTTCTATTTAGTGTAACATTTGGGAAATCTAGCATGATTTCTAGGATTTTGCATGATGGGGATTTTGGGTTAGATGTGTTTGATTTAGATTTCTAATACATGTGATTGAATGATGATAAATCTCGGTGCATGTGTGAAATCGTTGTTGTGATGTGGAATGCAATGCATGTGATAAGTTGTACTTGTTAGAGATCAATAATAATGATGCATGTGTTAAGGAATTGAGTAAAACATGTTGAAACCCTAGTTTATTATCCCTTGAAAATCATGAATTTTTATGGCTCAGAGTGTTACATGTCCTAATTTTTGGCATGATATGAACCATGATGCATTAGAGAACATTTAAGGTGTGTGTGTGTTGGGAATGCTAGAAATTCTGGGTAGGAAATGAGATTTTTGATGAACTTCATGAGTAAATCAATTGCTTTCTTGAAGATGGATGAATTTTCAAGAAAATTCCCAGGAAGCTATCAATTGCTTGCTTGGATCAATTGATTGATACTTGAAAATTTTCCAAAAAATCTTTTACAGGTTGCTCATATAATCAATTGATGTAGAAGGATAATTGATTGATCCTTTGGAATTTCGCCCACTCAATCGATTGAGGCATGGAGACAATCGATTAATCCCTTTCCATTTTCCAAATTTTGTTTTACAGAATGTCCATGAAATCAATTGCACCTCTGTGACAAGATTGATGCTCCTAGAGTTTAGAAATTTTTAGAAAAATAGACCATGCAATTGATTGCTCCCCCGAGTCAATCGATTGTTTCCCTTATTCCTTCACACTTTCACTTGTTGAATGATCTTATACAAACCATGGATTCCTTGGATGGTAATATGGAATTATTACTTGCAAAATTCTATGTTTTGTGAATTAAATGAGAATGGTATACGAGTTATGACGAATCGGTATGAAACCATAGTAAGCCCTAGTTGGTGTCTAAATATGTATCGTCTCGTATGATAACCGGTGGGTAAGTGTCGTTTAAGGAATTTAATGGAAACACTTAGAAACTCACCGAGTGAAAAATATGATATACAAAACCCTAGTTAGTTATAAGAACGTATTCATACAGTGGTTTAAGTGAGGTTGCAAGACCTGAAAACTCATGTTACCATACATACTCCAAAATGTGTGGCATTACGACCAATAGAATGATCAATTAGGTGTAAGTAAAAACCTTAATGATTTAAATGTATGTATATGTGTATGCGCTTGTAGCGGGGAAAATTTGAGATCAAAGCCATTGATTGACTTGACTCATTGTTTTAGTGAAAGTCGCCATTGCGCTTTATTGTTTCCAAAGGAAATGGGAAAAGAGCGAAAAAACCCAAAAGAAGTTATTAAATTAAAAAAAAACAAAAAGAGATATTATAGGTACGAGTGTTGGTTATACAAGAGGAAGGTGTTAGCACCCCTCATATCTGTTGTACTCCACATGAACCTTTTTGAAAATCTGTGCAAAAAGAGAATTATGTGAAAAAGTCATTACATCTTGTGTCTACATACCTCCTCAGTGCAATGGAGAAGTCAGAGCAAATGTAGTTCCACTTAAAAGGGAAAAGGTTTAAAAAAACTGGATAGATACTGTCATACCCCAAAATTTGCCCACACTTTCAAAATTTCAAAATTATTTGAAAATTGGATTTTTATGAAATTTTGGGTTCATTTACATTGACATCCTGAATTTTATAAATATTCGATTTAAAGACTATTTTTAAAATATAATAGTTTACTATTAAATTGTTATATTTTAATAAATAGCGAAATGTTGATTGATGCTTCATAAACTTTCAATTGGCTTTTTATTTTGAATAAATAATATAGCACAATTGGTAAGGAAGCTAGGGTTGTAGGTACAAGGTCTCGGGTTCGAATCCCAACTTCCAACATTTTTCCTTTTATTTGTTTCTAACTTTACTTTTAATTTTATTCTAAATAAATCAAAAAAAAAAAGTTTTTTTATTAATTTTTTGTTTTTTTAAAAATAAAGCTTTTTTTTTTATGTTCAATTTTATACTTTTAATTCGAAAATAACAAAAAAAAAAAGTTATAAAATAAAAAATGATTTAGATGTTACTTCTTCAAATATTAAGTTATTTTAAATAACTTTTTATTAGGTAGTTTTTTTATAATCATCATTAGTTTTATTTTATTATTTAGAGATTTCAAATTCTTTCCAAAACAGTGAATGGACAAAATCCTCTAACATTCCAAAACAACTTCAAGACAAATATTTTCAAAAATGGAAAAAGGTTAAAGTGGTGGACAACACTCATAATGTCAATAATTTTGTTTGTTCTATATCATATGGGGAGCCGAACATTTCTAACCCTGAGCACAAAAACTCACGTACAAAGCCATACACCCACCAATTTCTCGTTGAATTAAAAACACCGTTTTCACAAATTTTCACCCAATTCCTAAAGGGCCAATTCTCACGAACAAAAATAACACACTTTGTACATACTGTTACATAACCATACACACAGCAAACTCAAAGAATAACAACTTCACATGGCCAAACAACATCAACAAACTCAAAACATCCTAAACTCTTGTTAACCTTGTAGCTCTTTTTGCACTGCTTTTGTTGTTGTTTAAATTGTGTTCCAGGTTGTTGTTAGAAAAAAGCTGGAGATTAAGAAAGAAAGGGAAACCGAGCAAGCCTTTGCCGTCACCGATCCGCTCAACACCGCCACAACACATGCCGAGTAGAACCGATGAACGCATCAAACATCACCACTCTTCAACAACGCTCAAAACCGCAGCCACCGCTACAACGAAAGCCGCGTATGACGCTCACGGCCAGCCTCCGACCACCGCTCGTCTCCGATCCCCACTCATCGATGTTCAAGAGCTTCCATCCCCTCCGTGACGCGATTCCTCCGTCGTCGCCGCGAGTATGTCCGAGCGTCAGTGCATAGCTTCGTTCTGGTAATTTTTTCTATATTTCTTAATATTATGATTTTGTGGCATAAGTGTTTGAATAATCTTTGTTGCTGTCATTGATTTTGAGAAAGGAACAAATTTTCTAAGCTTGTATATGTTTCATGGAAGTTTTGTTTGCAAAAGAATAAAAATGAAAAGGAGAAAGAATGAAAGATACGACTGGGCATTACTTTGTTGTTATATGTTTTTATTATTACATTTGAAAGAGTCAACTTTAATTAAATATGGATTATTATAAAAATAAAAAAATAAAAAAAAAATAAAAAGAAGGAGTTTCACGTTTCTATCTTGCTTTTTTTTTTTCTTCTAATTATTAGTATTTTTTTTTAAATTATAATCTAGATTAGAATAATATTAGGATCTTAATTGGTGTGGGCCTTGGCCCGTCATTTTGTTTTTCACTCATTTTTACACCTCCAATTCATTTGTTTAGTTTAAGTCATTTTAATTATTTAAATTATTGTGGTTGATATTTATTTAATTAATTTAACATTGGTGTTTTAGTATAATTATTAACCTAATACGAAAAATATAAAAATATGTCATTCATTTTTAATTTCTTTTTTTTAGATTTAAACGTTTAGTTTTTTTTTTTAGTTAATCTTAATTAATAATTGTTCATATTTTATTATTCTTAATCATCATTTTACACATGTCCGTACTAACATTTTATTTCGATTGCGAGGTGCCATTGAGCTATTGGACTATTTCAAAGACATTTACAAGTTTTCTATTTAATTTTACGTATTATCTTTCGCCTTAATTTTCATTTGGGTTTATTGTAATAATCGTAGTTTATTTTTTTTTCTGCATTTTATTACTTGTAATCCCCCATCCCCGAAGCCATGTAATAGCGTAGGAGTTTACTTCCCGCATTTTAAATTTCTGTAAATATTAACTGTTAGTAACTAGGCATGTATGGCAAGACTAATTAACTGAACGTTAGCTAACCTTAAAATCAAGATAACATATCTGAAACTAACACACATCGCACTCACTCACCTCTAGGGTACGCCTCTCTCGTTGCCTTCGGAAAGAAATGGTCGTGTCCCTCGAAATGTAGAGGTACCCATTAGCAAAGGTCCCTCAAGATAAAATCGTCACTATGTCCCTCGATGACCCTCGATTGTTGCCTACAAAAAAAGTGACGATTGTCCCCTTCGAAAATTGCTAAAGGTACCTCTACCTGTTGCCTTCAACGACCATACGATGACCCTTCGATGTCCCGAACACGTCCAATATAACAAGGATTTCCTACTTCTATATAGTATGGATAATCCTGGGAATCGTAAAAAGCATAGAAAAAGACCAGTTAATTAGGGTAGTTCTCGTAACCTGCCTAGCTCAATAAAAAACATCTTTTCAAAAACTTTTTCAAAGGCGAAGGCTACGCATTTACGCTAAAGTCCTTACGTCCCTCTTCAATTCAAAACAAACAAAACATGAGCTAAGCAAGTTAAGAGCCCGTAGATAACTACGGATGAAAAGGGTGCTTGCACCTTCCCTTTTCATAACTTACCCCCCGAGCCCGTTTTCTTCAAATAAGGTCTTTTTCTGTACTTTTTACCTTTCCTAACATTGGACAAAATAAAAGTCGGTGGCGACTCATGCTCACCGCAACATTGTTGCGAAATAAAAATAAAAGTCAGTTCACCGAGTTACAGAATTGGCGACTCTGCTGGGGAGTCTTTAAGAGGGGTTTACCTTAGGGCTTAGTTCATTATAAATGTTTTTAATTGTTTGTTTGTATGCTTTATTTTTAAGGGAATTGCTTGGGTTTGTTATTGTGTGAAAGGTCCTACACCCGGATCTAGTGTACCTTAAGTATGTGGCATTAGACCAAGGAGACTGTACGACATGTATCGTTATGGTTGATCTGGTGGCCACCGTTAGTGCGACGCTTTGGTTTGTCCTGATGGCCCTTGAAAGTGATCGAGGAGACATTTGGCTACCGTGTGGTGTCATTAAGCACTAATTCGCCCTTAGAACCTTAGTGAACTTGACTTTGGCCTATAGGAAGTAGTGAGATGGCTGGCTTTGGATTCCTGACTGAAGCCGGTTGATACTCGATGCTACACTCATTGAGATTGGACTCTAGGGATCTTTTTGGCTGGCCGATTGAGTGCCATGTTGAGATAATGCCCGCGAGAAAGATCAGGGATATGAGCACCATAGAACCCGGTTACTCTTTTAGGACAGGTTGAACCAACTAAACTTCAGTGGGAGGGTATTTACCTATGAACTTCATGCGAGCCTTTAAACCTAAGGCTACTTGTGTGACTTGTTTGTGTTCATTATCTAACTATTTGGTTTCCTCGCAGGATTTGTTCATACCCTAACCGTTTGGTTTCCTTGCAGGATTTGTTTATACACTAACCGTTTGGTTTCCTTGCAGGATTTGTGTGTACGCTAACAACTTGAATTCCTTGCAGGATTTGTGTGTACGCTAACAACTTGAACTTTTTTGTAGGACCTACTCGTCCTCATCACCTAACTAACCATTTTCAAGGATCTCAAGTATTTTGGGCGCGCAATTCCAGGTGCCATCATCAAGAGCCAGATTCCTATCAAGGGGCAAGAGGATTTATTTTCCTCTAGCCAGATGCCTTCAAACTCAAAAGTATCGTACCCAGAATCAGAGGCTATGACCCACTGGATATGGTGAGCCTGATTCTTGTAGAAGGACGTTCAAAGACGAAAGTCAAAAGTTTTCAAACAAAGCTGCAACCAAGTTCGATCTCTAACGTTGCAAATTGGGTTCCAAAAAGATCCTTGAAAACATTGCATATGCATTTGCATACATATCATTGCATAACAGGTCCTTAAAGAACAAAGTTTCTCATCTTCTTTCGCAAATCCCTAAAGCCGGATACTTACAACTCATGTGTGGCTTCATCAGAATCCTCTCTCTAGAAGTAATCTACAAGTTCAGATACGAAAGCTTGGTTTGGTTTCCTCTCTGGGGCACTTGGTCAGTCGATCGATAATTGCCAACTAGTCCGAGATAAGGTACAAGACCTGATTGATGCAAAGGCTATCATATTCACACCTGCAGGCCAGATTTGAAGTTCTCCTTCGACTCAGTGGACCTTCTGAAGCAATAAGTCCATACGGAGAAAATCTCCTCAATGTTGGCAATTCGTAATTTCTCATGCATTTTCATGCGTAATCTTTCTTGTTCTTGTTCAATACTGTCTATATGCAATACTTGTTTGTTTTTGAACTATAATAACGATGCATTGGATATGTTTGTCTTGAAAAAATTCATTCGTTCTCGCTCTAATATGTTTTTATTTGCTTGTGATACCAAACTCTCAGTGATAAAGCATGATGACTCTGAAGGGAGAATGACGAACGCATAATACCAATAATCTCAAATGGTGTGCTTTCGAGTAAAACCCTGTTGATGATGTACAGGCATTGTTTCAAATCCTCAAACACTGGAGATATAAGGAAGTCAATCCCTTGTCAACCCCGTTGAGCCTTGAAGTAGGAGTTTCTTTTCTATACGAAAAAACCTCACATTTAACCCAGGGGCAGGGTAGTATTCAGTTAATTTGATTGAGCATTCAAAATTCATCAGGAACACGAATCTAAGGATACAATAATGGTTATCTTTCAAAAAGGTTGAGGAAAAGTCGAGACCACAATGGTCATCTCTCGCAACAGGAGGTCAAATATGACAATGCAACAACGACTATCCCTCGTCGACCAAGAAATGAGGCAGTTACAATCTTTCCAACAAATTGAAGACGTGTCAGGATCATACGACTTGTTCAAAAAAAAGAACGAAAAAAAAAAAAAAGAGAAAAGAAAGCCCGCTAAGTCAATAAATTGAAAACATATGACTTAGGCAAAAGTTAGGGCATCCCGCTGGACTTCAAACCCAAAATTCAAAAGAGTTTGTCCAGGCAAAAGTTAGGGAAATGTAAAAAAAAAAAAAAAAAATCCTCAACAAAATGGGCAAAGTCGTGTGACTATAAATTCAAAGAACAAGTCGTGTGATCAAACATAAAATACGAAAGGTAAAGTGACTGCCATGTCCAAACACCTCATTGATTCCTCAATCGTCTTAAGCTCCTCTTGAAGGACGAATGCTCGCATCAAATTAACTGATCTTAGGTTGGAGAACATCACGAAGGGGGTGGGCACCAATAAAATTTTGAGCCTAAAAATCTTTTTTTCTAAAACCGTGAACCTGGCCACGCTACAACCCTCAAAAGTCCTAATTGAAGCAGGGTTAATTCAAAAGCATACTGTAACGAGAATACAGTAAACCGACTCCTAGGAGTTTTGCTAAAACACTTGAGTTGGTATCACACCACCTTTCATAAAAAAAACGATGTTTTGACATCCTTTCAAAAAAAATTCTCCTCTTTAAAACTTTAAGACAAGTATGAACTTTGCATTAGAATTATATTTCTCATTCTAAACATTCTTTGCATATGAACAAGTACTTGACACCAGGAAAGCTTCCATCATGAGCTGCAGATGAAAAGTTTAATCCTTTCAAGGGACAAGTTGTCTTCAGAACTCCGTTGAGTTCGAGCGAGAATATCTCAAGTTCTGATCACCCTCAGGGGCACAAAAGCAGAGTAATAGTTCAGTCAATCTGGGGCAATCAGGTCAAGATTCGAAGAATCTCTCAAAAGTGTTGAACAATCAGGGGCATGCACCCAAGCATAGTTGAAAATTACCTCCGACCCAGATTAATTAGGGGCATTGTTCCTAAGTTCATGATACTGGGGCATGTTGCTCAGAAAGTCCTCCAGACAGACAATGTTGCTTCAAAAGTGCATCAAAAAGAAAAAATATTTCTTACGCTAGACTCAGTTGGCTAAAGGCCAATATACACAAAGGACGTGACATGGTATTATCCCATTCATCTGGGGCAGTCAAGTCGAGATTCAAATAATCTCTCAAGAGTGCTGAACAGTCAGGGATTTATTTTCCCCGCAAAACACTGATACAATTTACTGTCATCATTAAACAACATTTTGCATTCATACATCATATACCTCACAGCATAAGCATAACACTCTCATTCATTCAAAAAAAAACATACCATACATACATGCATCATGACATTGCATAAAGATTAACCTTACCCTTTTTCAGAATATAGGTACAGACAAATGAACAAAGTCTACAACTTTCCAAGATCTAATTCAGTTACTACGAACGGTACTGACACGGTCAACGCTCGAAGATCTAATTCATTTACCACGAACGGTAATGACACGATCGCTTTCAAAGATCTAATTCAGTTACTACGAACGGTACTGACACAGTCATCTTCCAAGATCTAATTCATTTACCACGAACGGTAATGACACGATCGCTTTCAAAGATCTAATTCAGTTACTACGAACGGTGCTGACACGGTCAACGCTCAAAGATCTAATTCATTTACCACGAACAGTAATGACACGATCATTTTCAAAGATCTAATTCGGTTACTACGAACGGTACTGACACGATCAACTCTCAGAGATCTAATTCTATCATCACGAATGGTGTAGACACGATCACTGACCTTTCCAGTCCAATTCAGCTACTACGAACGGTACTGACACGACAAAAGATCTAATTCAGTTACTACGAACGGTACTGACACGGTCAACGCTCAGAGATCTAATTCTATCATCACGAACGGTGTAGACACGATCGATGACCAACTAAGTCTAATTCAGCTACTACGAACGGTACTGACACGACAAAAGATCTAATTCGGTTACTACAAACGGTACTGACACGGTCAACTCTCAGAGATCTAATTCTATCATCACGAACGGTGTAGACACGATCACTGACCTTCCCAGTCTAATTCAGTTATTACGAACAGTGCTGACACGACAAGAGAATCTAATTCTATCATCACGAACGATGTAGACACGATTATCTCTCCAAGATCTAATTTGGTTACTACGAACAGTGCTGACACGATCGACCTTTAAAGAGATCTAATTCCATCATCACGAACAATGTGGACACGATCAACTATTTCCTAAGACTAATTCAGTTACTACGAACGGTACTGATACGATCAAATTCTCAAAGATCTAATTCATTTACTACGAACAGTAATGACACGATCAACACTCAAACAACTACTGTGCATAACTTACTGGATGGCATCTTTAAGCCCACCTCCGACAGCATCCTGTCAATCCAATCAATGGCATCTTTAAGCCCATTCAAACCATCTCCAGCATAGGTCCCTCCATCAGCAAGGGCAAATTTCTGGGTATTCTAATATTCAATCCTCTTCCACCTTCAGATTACGATAGGCAAGCCAATCTACATCCTCAGGTTTAAGAAGATTGAACAGGGGCAGCTGTCATACCCCAAAATTTGCCCACACTTTCAAAATTTCAAAATTATTTGAAAATTGGATTTTTATGAAATTTTGGGTTCATTTACATTGACATCCTGAATTTTATAAATATTCGATTTAAAGACTATTTTTAAAATATAATAGTTTACTATTAAATTGTTATATTTTAATAAATAGCGAAATGTTGATTGATGCTTCATAAACTTTCAATTGGCTTTTTATTTTGAATAAATAATATAGCACAATTGGTAAGGAAGCTAGGGTTGTAGGTACAAGGTCTCGGGTTCGAATCCCAACTTCCAACATTTTTCCTTTTATTTGTTTCTAACTTTACTTTTAATTTTATTCTAAATAAATCAAAAAAAAAAAAGTTTTTTTATTAATTTTTTGTTTTTTTAAAAATAAAGCTTTTTTTTTTATGTTCAATTTTATACTTTTAATTCGAAAATAACAAAAAAAAAAAGTTATAAAATAAAAAATGATTTAGATGTTACTTCTTCAAATATTAAGTTATTTTAAATAACTTTTTATTAGGTAGTTTTTTTATAATCATCATTAGTTTTATTTTATTATTTAGAGATTTCAAATTCTTTCCAAAACAGTGAATGGACAAAATCCTCTAACATTCCAAAACAACTTCAAGACAAATATTTTCAAAAATGGAAAAAGGTTAAAGTGGTGGACAACACTCATAATGTCAATAATTTTGTTTGTTCTATATCATATGGGGAGCCGAACATTTCTAACCCTGAGCACAAAAACTCACGTACAAAGCCATACACCCACCAATTTCTCGTTGAATTAAAAACACCGTTTTCACAAATTTTCACCCAATTCCTAAAGGGCCAATTCTCACGAACAAAAATAACACACTTTGTACATACTGTTACATAACCATACACACAGCAAACTCAAAGAATAACAACTTCACATGGCCAAACAACATCAACAAACTCAAAACATCCTAAACTCTTGTTAACCTTGTAGCTCTTTTTGCACTGCTTTTGTTGTTGTTTAAATTGTGTTCCAGGTTGTTGTTAGAAAAAAGCTGGAGATTAAGAAAGAAAGGGAAACCGAGCAAGCCTTTGCCGTCACCGATCCGCTCAACACCGCCACAACACATGCCGAGTAGAACCGATGAACGCATCAAACATCACCACTCTTCAACAACGCTCAAAACCGCAGCCACCGCTACAACGAAAGCCGCGTATGACGCTCACGGCCAGCCTCCGACCACCGCTCGTCTCCGATCCCCACTCATCGATGTTCAAGAGCTTCCATCCCCTCCGTGACGCGATTCCTCCGTCGTCGCCGCGAGTATGTCCGAGCGTCAGTGCATAGCTTCGTTCTGGTAATTTTTTCTATATTTCTTAATATTATGATTTTGTGGCATAAGTGTTTGAATAATCTTTGTTGCTGTCATTGATTTTGAGAAAGGAACAAATTTTCTAAGCTTGTATATGTTTCATGGAAGTTTTGTTTGCAAAAGAATAAAAATGAAAAGGAGAAAGAATGAAAGATACGACTGGGCATTACTTTGTTGTTATATGTTTTTATTATTACATTTGAAAGAGTCAACTTTAATTAAATATGGATTATTATAAAAATAAAAAAATAAAAAAAAAATAAAAAGAAGGAGTTTCACGTTTCTATCTTGCTTTTTTTTTTTCTTCTAATTATTAGTATTTTTTTTTAAATTATAATCTAGATTAGAATAATATTAGGATCTTAATTGGTGTGGGCCTTGGCCCGTCATTTTGTTTTTCACTCATTTTTACACCTCCAATTCATTTGTTTAGTTTAAGTCATTTTAATTATTTAAATTATTGTGGTTGATATTTATTTAATTAATTTAACATTGGTGTTTTAGTATAATTATTAACCTAATACGAAAAATATAAAAATATGTCATTCATTTTTAATTTCTTTTTTTTAGATTTAAACGTTTAGTTTTTTTTTTTAGTTAATCTTAATTAATAATTGTTCATATTTTATTATTCTTAATCATCATTTTACACATGTCCGTACTAACATTTTATTTCGATTGCGAGGTGCCATTGAGCTATTGGACTATTTCAAAGACATTTACAAGTTTTCTATTTAATTTTACGTATTATCTTTCGCCTTAATTTTCATTTGGGTTTATTGTAATAATCGTAGTTTATTTTTTTTTCTGCATTTTATTACTTGTAATCCCCCATCCCCGAAGCCATGTAATAGCGTAGGAGTTTACTTCCCGCATTTTAAATTTCTGTAAATATTAACTGTTAGTAACTAGGCATGTATGGCAAGACTAATTAACTGAACGTTAGCTAACCTTAAAATCAAGATAACATATCTGAAACTAACACACATCGCACTCACTCACCTCTAGGGTACGCCTCTCTCGTTGCCTTCGGAAAGAAATGGTCGTGTCCCTCGAAATGTAGAGGTACCCATTAGCAAAGGTCCCTCAAGATAAAATCGTCACTATGTCCCTCGATGACCCTCGATTGTTGCCTACAAAAAAAGTGACGATTGTCCCCTTCGAAAATTGCTAAAGGTACCTCTACCTGTTGCCTTCAACGACCATACGATGACCCTTCGATGTCCCGAACACGTCCAATATAACAAGGATTTCCTACTTCTATATAGTATGGATAATCCTGGGAATCGTAAAAAGCATAGAAAAAGACCAGTTAATTAGGGTAGTTCTCGTAACCTGCCTAGCTCAATAAAAAACATCTTTTCAAAAACTTTTTCAAAGGCGAAGGCTACGCATTTACGCTAAAGTCCTTACGTCCCTCTTCAATTCAAAACAAACAAAACATGAGCTAAGCAAGTTAAGAGCCCGTAGATAACTACGGATGAAAAGGGTGCTTGCACCTTCCCTTTTCATAACTTACCCCCCGAGCCCGTTTTCTTCAAATAAGGTCTTTTTCTGTACTTTTTACCTTTCCTAACATTGGACAAAATAAAAGTCGGTGGCGACTCATGCTCACCGCAACATTGTTGCGAAATAAAAATAAAAGTCAGTTCACCGAGTTACAGATACTTTATCGTCATAGAAGAGAATACTCAGCCAATTATCTTGAACATGAGAACAAATAGACCCTTTACATCACAAATGAAAGAAGGGCTCCAACTTGGATAAATGAACAAGTATGCCACTAACTCCTTCAAGTGGAAAAGGTTCCATCATATCAATCAATATCAAGACTTTGAGGTTTTACATTTCACCACATCAATTAATCATGTCTAAACTTTTTAAAGAAAAGTCACTAAGGGTAAAAGATATTTTTAAAGAAAGATTTTTAAAAGAGTCTGCAAACATAAGAAGGTTTTAAAAAAAGGGAGAAGATTTTGAAAATTAAAGAAGAGGGAGGAGATGAAGGGATTATCCTAAAGCATAAAGTAAAAGCTAAGGATAAGAACAATCTAACCAAATAAAAAGCCAACACTTGACATTAAAGAGTCAATGTAGATTTTCCATCCTTGAGACTTAAACCATAACCAAGCAAGCACAATACCAACTATAGAACCTAGATGAACTTGATATCTTCATGTACAACTTGCACAAAGCCTTGGAAATACACCATGAGAACTTGGGGCAAAAATTAGGCAGAGTAACAATTACGTTCAGATGAATTCCTTATCACAATGCCTTGGAATTAACCATCAAGGACTTTTAAAGAATCACCTGCATACACAAAGAGAAATAACCCAATGCCTTGGAGTAAACTCTAAGGACTTCCAGACAAATAAACACAATACAATCAAAGTATCAAGAACTCAGATGAAACTCCAAAGTGCTAGAGTCAAGATCCTAAGTCTAAGTCCATAGGTCCATCCTCCAAGCTTAGGGTAAGGTAGCCAAAGTCCAAATCCACATTAAGTCTTTTATGGTTCAAGTTGATTATTAGTGTTTTAAGCACGAAGGTAAAAGTATGGTCCAATTGGAAAAAAGAAAAAGAGCATAAACATAAACATATGTCCAAGTGGACAAAGGAAAAAGTGCATAAACATAAACATGATAATGAACGATATATGGTAAAGCATAAAGCATAAAAAATAAAGGCAAGATAATAAAAGGCATAAAGTAAAGTTAATGGTCAATTGTTAGAAATTAGTAGCTAGTAGTTAGCATGAATGATTAATAATGTTTAACCAATGAACTTAGGTCAAGGTTGATAAAAACTTATCAGAGGATTGATAAAATCAAAACCTCTGCACAATAAGTTTTCAAAGTTATTGAACCAATGGTCAAATAGTTAACCATCCTTGGGCTTGTAAACATAGGTTTAAGCCACGAATGATCATTCTCAGATAAGAGACAAAGAAAAAGAAAGGAGAAGAAGTAGATTAGAATCATAATATCCAGATGAATTTCTTTTGATTTTTATGGGATTTCACCTTGATCATTCATTAGAGGACTGATAAAATCAAAATCTCTACACAATGAATTCAAACAAGACTTACACCCACTAATCAAAGAAGGGAAGAAGAGGGGGAAGAAAACTCCAACCATCATTAATATCATTCATCTAATATTATGGATTTGGTTCTTTCAAACCTATCAACATCCAAGATCCAATGATATTAATGAAGTCAAGTCAAGGTATCATAAGATATTCACAACGTAAGAACCAATCATAAAAAATAAAATTATTATTTAAAACATATAAAAGGGATTTTAAAATGGTCTAACAATAAGAAATTATTGATGAAATACTTAAAGAGTATCCAAACACCAAATAAATTCAAACCAAAGATCACCACAGGTCAAGAACCATCATAGGATTATCTCCAAAAATTTCAGAATTTTATGACACTAAAAAATAATTATAAACCAATTAAAACTTTAAGAAAAAGAGAGAAAATATGAAAAATATCAAATGATAAAATAAAAATAAGAAAAAATAGTCATAAACTCAAAAATGATTTAAAGTATTTTTGGTATTTTTTTTCATAATTTTTGGAATTAAAATGAAGGAGATATGATTTTTTGAAGTTAATGAAAATAAATAAAATAAAATAAATCTGGAAAAAAACAGGATGCGTTAGATCTCATTCACTTATACACGCTGGCAAATCCAAAGGATCAGAGGTGAGGGAGCATCATGGATCAGAGTCAAAACACACGCATCAAGCATTAAAAGGTCAAACCAATCAAAACATTTCAAATGGCACGCTATCATTGGCTGGATGAGGACATCTCATCATCTTCAACCTCAAGCTCCTTCTTTCAAAGGATTTTGCATAAAATCGTGAATCATTCAAAATGTAATGAAATCAAATGCTAGTGGTATCATTGGATTCGTCTGTCTTGGACGATCTCAACCACATCATCGCGAAAAATTTATTCAATCTAAAACTCAGTCGATTTGAAAAACACCAGTCAAGTTAAAATATGAAAATCTCAAGAACAGATGCAGTAAACCAAACCAAATCTTGAAATTAATTGTGCAATGAGTTTCAGTGAGTAAAGAGCTTCATGTTAGGCAAATATTTGAGTTGATTTGGTGGAGATTTCTACCTGAATGAAGTTCAACAAAAAGCATCTAAAAATGAACTTCAATTCTTTGATTTAGTGAACAATTCTTGCTTCTAAGAGTTTGGTTAGATTCAGAGAAGTTCTATGAAGCTAACTAAACGGAGATTTTAGTGAATTAAGGTGAGGAATGAAGAAAATGAAAATTCAAATTCAGAGTTCGTGTGGGATCTGAACAGGGGTGATTTGGATATCAAAAGCTTGGAGAATGAGTAACGAATGAGCCTCTATTTATAGAGAAGCTGATTGAATCAAAAAGCGTGTGAAATGATCAAGGATTGAGGGAATTCGTGTGAAGGTCGAAGCAAGAGAAATGTGACTTGCAATTTACTCAAAACACAGCCAAAACTTGAGTTACAATGCACTAAACTCCTTCTGGAAGGTTGCTAAACATGTTTAGATGCAAAAACAGGTGCCACATTGGATTAATTTTGAGTAATTTGGAAATTTGCAAAAATGATTATGAGCTTTCTTCAACTTCAAGGTACCAACTTTGGATTCATGGGGCAAGCAATGTAAGAAGCTTTATGATACAATATTTGGCTCTTTGGAAAGAGGAACTTGCAAGCTTCACAATGTGCCAAGAAATGTTGCATTTGGTGATCTGAATTGAAAGTTATGGATTCATCAAGTTGGTGATAAAAACTGATCAAATACTTAGAAAATTTTCTATGTTCTTGGCACATTTGAGTGCATCACTTTGAATCAAGGCCTTTCACAATTGGCTCGTGCGTTTTTAGTTTTTCTTTGAGCCAAATACTCTTCTTATTATGCTGAACACACTGCAAAAAGAATCAACCTCATAAGTGTCATGAATCAAGAGATATAGACTTGGCAACTTGGACAAAAGCAAGGCATTTCCTCGAGGTCATTTCATCAAACACCTTGGTGCATATGCCAAAAGTGCATCTTAGAGCTTGAATTTGCCAAACTTTCTAACATGAAAGTTATAGAGAATGGAAAGATAAGCTTAACTACAAAAGTTATGCAATAGAAAGTGACTTTTGAATCATTTGGCCTTGGGACAGTCTTGCACACAAGTTATGTCTTGAAACCCTATGCACACCAATGTGACCTATAATGTTTCTTCTTCAAACATGATATTCCACTTATATTTTCCTCTTGAACTTCAAAGATGGATTAAATTAGGCTCACTCAATACTATTATGCAAAGAGAATGGGCTCAAGATGATAAAAATTGATCATGTTATGATCCTTTGAAGTTGGTACACAATTCCTAAACTTTCAAAGGAGACTTGTAATGTCTTCTAACTTTTGAGGACTTTCTTCACAAAATTTCTTCTTGACTTGTGAAGAGAATTTGTTGATGATTTCAAGGAGAGTATTTTTAAATAAGAAGCATTCAAAAATGTTGAAAATTGAGAAAGTTATGCCCTTTTAACAATAGAACCAAGATTTTGTCCAACTAGGTCTATCTTCTTGAGTCAACTTGGAATCCTTTGAACTTTTCTCGCATGATAAAACATGAGGAAGTACATAATACCTTGAAATGATATTATCTTGAAGCAAACTTGATTGTGAGGTTCATATTTTGATGAAACTTGTTGAAGAAGGGATGGAAATAAACACACGAACCTATGAAGTCCTTGATGAATCAAACCACACAATCTTGAGATGAGCTTGAACAAATGAAGTGGGGAGATGCTTAGAACATGACATTTGATGATAAGAAACCCCTCTTGAATTAAATCCATTTAGCTTCCATGAATGCCCAGTCAATTGAAGATTACCTTCAAAACCCTAATTTAGGAGTGATATAGATGCACTTGCTTCAACACTTACCATGCATCAAAACACTGAAGACAAAGACACATTTTTGTATTTTGATTAGTGTAGTATATATAAAAGATAAAATCTAGGTGCTTGATGGTCCCTACTAAATATAAGGTGAGCATAACATCAAAAGAACAACCCTTAAGATTGTGATCTTGATCAATAATTAGAATGCAAATGAATGGATAATCTTATGGTCAACAATTGGGGTATGACAATGCTTGAATAAGAGATATTAATTGATAAGTTAGTGAAACCTAGGATTAGTGCAGTATCCAATGGTAAGGAAATACGGAAGTGTCTACACTTATAACTTCTAACTTTGATAGATCGAAATGTAGGAGAGTAAGATCCAACAATAGGATGGAAGGAAACCTCTGGATACCGTCGTAGTGAACATGATTTAGAAACCAATGGGGTATGTAATGCTGGATACCGTCTTGGTGGACATGACCCTACAAAAGGGTGTCAGAAACCTGCTTAAATAACTTCCTTAAGTGAAGTTGTTCGTCTATCAGATTCAACTTGGCCAAATTTTGCAACTTCTGTTGTTCTACCTGGCAAGGTTAAGTAGGAAGACGTATTTCACTGGTATATGAAGTTTTTATGCTTCGATCCTTAGTTTTATATAATATCATGTGAGTGTACTGCTAATAGAACACACATAGGATAATAACCATGTAGAGACGAGTGAACCTATAAGATAGGGAAACCCACAAAGATTAGTATCTCACCCCATTTACGTTGTTTTTAGGTAGCTCGAGGCAGGAAAAGGGTAAGGGAAATATCTCCTAATGATTTTGAAGATGCTGATGTTTCATTTGTAATTTGTTGTGTTGCTTTTAGTATTTTGATTAGGCATTCATGTATATAATGTGCCATCTTTTGTATCATTTTGTGTATTTGGACACGACTGTACAATATCGTTTAGGAACTTATGAATGTATTAGTACCAGTTGACTCCTTATATAATAATATTCTAGATATGTCTTTTATTAGGGTGTTACAGTTGATTAAAATTCATCCTGACCTCTCTATCGACCATTGTATCTTCCACTACACCAAATTATCACCCCACAAAGTTGAAATCCTAACCTCTTCCCTATTATTGTTTTTGTTTCCTGAGGCAAACACACATAAAATCTATCATTTTTAGTCAACTGGTTCAAGTATTTCCTCTTAATTGTATGACCACATCCTCTGATATTATAGGACAAAATTTTCATGGAACTCCATTGATCTTCCTTTCCCCCAATCTTCTTCCTTTTTTGTCTTTGTCAGCCATAACTTTGATTCCTTAGATGTACACCTTATCTTCATCCATTCCTTTAATTCCCAATTCCTTCGCCTTCTTCCATGTTTTTGTCGCCACTCCTTCTTCTCTACAATCTCAAAACCTTCAATTGTTTTGCATAACATCTAAATCAATTGTTGATTCACAACACAACTATGAACCCCTTGAGAAATTTTACTTCGAATAACCTGAATGGTTAGATGAACAATCTGGAAACCTAAATTTATTCTTTTGCGTGGGGATTTTTATAATGACCACAGCTGAAAAATATGAGGCTTTGAAAACTTTACACCCCTTACGTAGACCCCAACTTGAAATTAAATTCTGATTGGATTGATTGAATTGGGTTGTGGCAAGTTGAGAACCCGACCCATCAATGACTACTTGGACTTTATTTTTTGTTGCATGTGAGTTTCCTTAAACATATTAATTGTATTACCACCTGATATTATAGGACAACATTTTCATGGAACTCCATTGATCTCCATTTCCCCCAATATTCTTCCTTTTTTGTCTTTGTCATCCATAACTTTGATTCCTTTGAGGTACACTTTATATTCATCCACTCCTTTAATTCCCAACTCCTTTGCCTTCTTCCATGTTTTTATTGTCACTCATTCTTTTCTACCATTTCAAAACCTTCAATTGTCTTGCACAACGTTTGAATCAATTGTTGATTCACAACACAACGATGAACCCCTTGAGAAATTTTCCTTCGAAGAACTTGAATGGTTAGATGAACAATCTGAAACCCTAAATTGGTTGTTTTGCTTGGGATTTCTATAGGTACCAATGCTGAAAAATAGGAGGATTTGAAAACTTTACACTCCTTACGTAGACCCTAACTTGAAATTGACTTCAGACTGGATTAATTGACTTGGGTTGTGACAAGCTGAGAACCCGACCCATCAATGGCAAACTGGACTTTATTTTTTTGTTGCATATGCCTTTCTTTAAACATATTAATTGTATTACCACATCCTTTGATATTATAGGACAAATTTTCATGGAACTCCATTGATCTCCCTTTTCCCCAATGTTCTTCCTTTTTTTGTCTTTGTCATCCATAACTTTGATTCCTTTGATGTACACTTTATCTTCATCCACTCTTTTAAGTCCCAATTCCTTAGCCTTCTTCCATGTTTTAGTCGCCACTCCTTCTTCTCTACTGTCTCAATACCTTCAATTGTCTTGCATAACGTCTGAATCAATTGTTGATTCAGAACACATCTATGAACCCTTTGAGAAATTTTCTTTCAAATAACATGAATAGCTATATGAACAGTCTGGAACCCTGAATTGATTCTTTTGCTTAGGGATTTTTATAGGGACCAAAGTTAAAAAATATGAGGCTTTGAAAACTTTACACTCCTTACGTAGACCCCAATTTGAAATTGACTTCTGATTGGATTAATTGACTTGGGTTGTGACAAGTTGAGAACCTGACCCATCCATGACTACCTGGACTTTTTTTGTTGCATGTGCATTTCCTTGAACATATTAGTTGTATTACCACATCCTATGATATTATAGGACAAAATTTTCATGGAACTCCATTGATCTCCCTTTCCCCCAAACTTCTGCCTTTTTTGTCTTTGTCAACTGTAACTTTGATTCCTTCGATGTACATTTAATCTTCACCCATTCCTTTAATTCCCAATTCCTTTGCCTTTTTCCATCTTTTTGTCGCCACTCCTTCTTTTCTATTATTTCAAAACCTTCAATTGGCTTGCATAACATCTGAATCAATTGTTGATTCACAGTACAACGATGAACCCCTTGAAAAAATTTCCTTCGAAGAACCTGAATGGTTAGATGAACAATCTGAAACTCTAAATTGATTATTTTTCTTAGGGATTTTTATAGGGGCCAGAGCTGAAAAATATGAGGTTTTTAAAACTTTACACTCCTTACGTAGACCCCAACTTGAAATTAACTTCTAACTGGATTGATAAACTTGTGTTGTGACAAGTTGAGAACCAGACCCATCAATAACTACCTGGACTTTATTTTTTGTTGCACGTGCCTTTCCTTAAACATATTAATTGTATTACCACATCCTTTGATATTATAGGACAAAATTTTCATAGCACTCCATTGATCTTCTTTCCCCAATCTTCTCCCTTTTTTCTATTTGTCATCTATAACTTTGATTCCTTTGATGTACACTTTATCTTCATCCACTCCTTTAAGTCTCAATTCCTTCGCCTTCTTCCATGTTTTTGTCTCCACTCCTTCTTTTCTACTATTTTCAAAACCTTCAATTGTTTTTCATAACGTCTGAATCAATTGTTGATTCACAACACAACGATGAACCCCTTGAGAAATTTTCCTTCGAAGAACCTGAATGGTTAGATGAACAATCTGAAACCCTAAATTGATTGTTTTGCTTGGAGATTTTTATAGGGACCAATGCTGAAAAATAGGAGGCTTTGAAAACTTTACACTCCTTACGTAGCCCCTAACTTGAAATTGACTTATGACTGAATTGATGACTTGGGTTGTGACATGTTGAGAACCTGACCCATCAAGGACTACTTGGACTTTTTTTGTGTCATGTGCTTTTCCTTAAACATCAAATGGGTTTTCTGAGTGAGCCCAACTACCAACCCCTTCATGATTGTTCAAATGGTTGGCATCTATTTGAAGCACCATGTAACCAATCACTTCATATAAAGCCTTTTATGAATTTATTTTCCTTTGTCCCTTCTTGTCTCCTTTTGACTTTTACCTTTCCGAACACACCTCGTACATATTGGATGTTGTTTATATTCTCACCCTTTTGGATGACACCTATTTGATTTTGAGGATAGCTTTTTCCTTTGTCGTCTGACCATAAAGAATTATCACCCAATTTGACAATGCATTCTTCATCGATTCATGATTTCCGACCTATCTTCTAGTCAAACATCATTATCTTCATTCTCAATTTTTGCGCCTTCATCTTCTCCACACCACTCACCAGAAAAATTTTCTGACTCTAATGACTCCTAAGTCTTCTTTTTTTGATATGCTAACTCGTACAGGTCCATGAAAATGTTCTACCACTTTTAATCTAAAGACATCTCAGTTGATCTGCTCATTGAACGCTTCATTTAAAACCATTAGAGTTTTTTGTTCTTACAAGAATGTGAGCAACATCCATGAAGGTTTTGTTCCTAGTATTATCATCAGAACCTATGAAGTGCCAACACGCCATTCAGAAGGCGTGTCGCCAAGTCGGACACGGATACTCGTACGACACAAGTACGACACATATCTGACACATTTTTGCAGTGTCCAACGAAAAATAATAATTTAATTGCAGCGGACGCGGCTACGACACCTTCTTTCAAATAAAGAACACACCAAATTAAAAAAAAAAAATTTAAAAAAAAAAAAACCCAACTCAATAATTATCAGATTTTTATTTATAAAAATAATAGGATTTTTTTACCTTTAATATTTCACTTGGTCATTATAAAAATGACACAATTAGAGTTTCTTATTTTTTTTTTTCTTACTCCACGGTTTAGAGGTTGGTTTTATCAATATGATATGATATGATTCGTTTCTACAAAACTCAATTCTCTCAAGATCAATTCTGACCACCGTCAATCCAAACACACCTGGAATTAAAAACTTCGGGTTCCAAACATGAGATGATATGGAACACCATAGCAACATAACCATGTCACTCTTTCGTCATCCTCATCTGAAGGTCTCTCATTCCCGAATTTCCTTAAACCATTGTTTCATCAAATCACCTCCTTTTACCAATAACACTTCTAATTCATCCTCTTCCCTATCTTCAAGCAGCGCGCTCAATGGGGTTACTCTAATCACGAAGTAACCCTTAGTGCTGAAAATATCTTGTATATTGTAAACTATGTTTGGATTCTCAACAATCCCAACATACGCCCTTCTAAACCTTGCAACCCCACTCTCTTAGCATTGGGTCTCAGGTGCACGTTATTGTCTTGAACCACACGCACATATGATCTTGAGTCCTTACCCCGACCTTCTAATCCATTGCTTTCCAGTTTGCTTTCTAACTTAATTTACTTCCTGTATCTGACCTGCAGCTCTACTTTCGACTCCTCTACATCCAACTTCATGATATTGTTCTTCATTTTGATGGAATCCTTAATAGACCCCTCTCTTACCTTGTTATGTTCAAGGAAATTTTCCATCCATCTAAGAAGATGTTGTCAAGCTTTGTTGCTAAGAACTCCACATCCTTCACATTAAAGAATCTCACAAAATAATACCTAATTTAACTATTCTCTCATTAATTTAACCATTCTATAATCAAATATCAACTTATATATAGATCTTCTATCCAAATAGTTAAAACAAAATTACTTAAAAAATCTTAGTATTACAATATATTCTTGTGATGCATCAATAGCCTCCAAAGTCTAAATCCATACATGGAACATATAATATATGCAAAATAAAACAAAAACAAAGCAAAAAATAATGATGCATAAACCATCCACAATCAATATATGATAGTAACTAATCAACAACAAAAAAAATCATAGAAATACCAAAACTAACACCTAGCTGTAGCAGCAGTGGCTTCTTGAACCAAAGCTGTTCTTGCTGTCACAATTTTGGCAGAAGAAATCAAAGGAGGATCAAACGTTGTACAATCTATCCAATCCTTCAAAAACTCCTCCTGTCCCCACATATCTGGAATCCACACTCTCCCTGCCATTTCAACTCTATGCCTCTTCAACTTCTCTCTTCCACTTTCCTCTTCTGCCTCAACAGTTAATGTCCCTTCTGTTACATCCATGTTTGCGTGCTCCTTAAGATTGTTGTCTTTGAGTTGATGAGGTTTCTTGAACTCAAGATCCATTTGGTCATGTGGTTTAGTAGAGGATTGGTGAGTCATGGTGTTTGTGTTTGAGTTTGAGTTGTTCTCTTTCATGCAAAACAAAACCATATTGAAGAGAGTATATCTATATATCTATATATAAATATATAATTGCTAGTTGATGATGTTTTTCTGTGTGCTGTGTATATAGTTTGAGAATCTGAAACTTTTCTGTGGAAACTAGAATTGAAGAGTGGTTTTGGGTGATTCTGTGTGTGAGGGAGAGTAAATATTAAAGCATGATCTTAAGGAAAATGAGTGGGAAATTAGTTGACACGTCACTCCATAAGACAAGACTGCGAAAGTTTATTTTGTATGGTATGTGACAAGGGTACGTGTCATGTTTGATATGTGGCTTGGATTTTAGTTTCAACTTGCAGAAATAAGAAATTTTTTAGGAAAGTAAAGAGAAATTAAAGAGAAAATGAAAGAGAGTGGAGGGGGATGGTCGATTCATTGGGTGGATTTTTTTTAGGATTGTGAGGTTGATGTTGATCTATTGTGTTTCATGTATTCTTGGCCTCTATTTCAATCAATTGGAATTCAGAATTTGATTTTTGGTAGGGTAATTAATAAATTGATGTGGTCCATATTGTCTTTAAAGTGTGAATAATTTATCCTTAAAAGAATAGATACCAATAAAAAGAGTCATAAATATTTCTTTTTGTAAATGAAGATTGATTTTGTCATCTAAAAATTGGTTGCGGCGCATAGCTGAATTTCATGCAAATGGAAGAATGGTTAAGGGGGAAAACTGCTCCTTTGTAGTGCTGATCCCAAAGAAGAAAAATCCAACAAAAATATCGGAGTACCGCCATATATCTTTGATAGGATGCATTTACAAAGTGATTTCAAAGGTGCTGGCAAATAGATTAAAAAAAGTGATCGGAACAGTAATAGCAGAAACTCAATCAACATTTATTTCAGGAAGACAAATCCTTGACGGGATCTTGGTCGCCAATGAAATAGTGGACGAGGCTAAGAAAAGGAAGAAACAAGTCATGTTGTTCAAGGTGGATTTTGAAAAGACATATGATTCAGTTGAGTGGAATTTTTTGGACGTTGTGATGGCAAAGATGGGGTTTCAAGATAAATGGAGGAGGTGGATTTCAGAATGCCTAAGATCTTCAGCGGTGTCAGTTCTGGTAAACGGCAGTCCCACAAAGGAATTCATGATGAGGCGAGGTTTAAGACAAGGAGACCCATTGTCTCCATTCTTATTTCTTATAGTAGCAGAAGGATTTAATATGCTGATGAAAAGATCGTCAGAATTGGGGAAGTTTAATGGATTCAAATTTGACAAGGGCGAAGACCGATTCACTCATCTTCAGTACACTAACGATACCATCATCATTGGCGAAAAAGGGTGGTCCAATATCTGGATGATAAAAGCAAACTTGTTATTATTTGAATTGATGTCTGGTCTAAAGGTTAATTTTAACAAGAGTCTGTTAGTGGGGGTTAACATAGCTCAAAGGTGGCTTGAGGAAGCAGCAAATGTGTTACACTGTAAGCTGGGAAACAGTCCTTTCAAGTACCTTGGTTTACCAATTGGTGCGAATCCAAACAGAATTGAAACTTGGCATCCAATAGTTGAGGCAGTGAAATCAAGGTTATCAAGATGGAAGAATAAACTTTTGTCAATTGGTGGCGAGTGGTAATAGTAAAATCAGTCTTGCAAGCACTTCCAGTTTACGTTCTCTCCTTTTTCAAAGCTCCGACAGGTAAAAATATCAAAACTTGAATCTCTTTTTAAACAGTTCCTTTGGGGAGGGAGTGAGAATGAGAGAAAAATAAATTGGATTCATTGGGAAAAGGTGTATAGACCTCTTGAAGAAGGAGGATTGGGGATTAGAAATTTGAAGGTTTTTAATCTTGCTCTACTAGGTAAATGGCAGTGGAAAATAAGTTGTGAGAGGAGTGGAATTTGGTATAGGTCTTTGGTAAATAGATACGGGATGAGTGGTGATTCTATTACAATAGGGGATAGAGACAGTTCTAATTGGTGGAACACCATTAGTCATCTAAATAACGGGGAATGGTATTCTTCTAGCACATACTCTGTTAGAGAAGCGTATAAGGTGCTTTTGTCTCAAAAGTTTCGTGCTTAGCTTGGAGGTTATTCCAAAATAGGATAGCGACTAGAGATAATCTTATTCGGAGAGGAGCTATTGGGCAAGGATCCACCCAATGTGTTGGAGAGTGTGGATATGAAGAAACGGTGTCTCATTTATTTTTCGAGTGCCCGATTTTTGAAGGGGTCTGGTATGCTATTTTCCGCTGGTTAAACATTTCTTCGGTTCTGCACAATGACTGTATTTCGCAGATGGAACAGTTTGGAGGTCTGCTTGGTGGAGGTAACAAGGTATCACATCAGGCGATAGTAATCTGGTTCGCGTGTGTATGGTGTATATGGAAAGCAAGGAACGAAAAAATATTCCAAAACAAAGACTTTGAGGTTGAATCTTTGATAGAGGACGTGAAAATGTATGCATGGAATTGGCTGAAATTTAAAGCAATGAGCATGGAGTATAGCATAACTCTATGGTGCTTGAATCCGAGGGCCAGCCTTGGCGTCTTAGAGACGTAACTTGGCAGCTGCTAGTTTCTTCAAGTTTTGTAATTGGGTTGCAGGTGGCCGGTTGAATTCGTAGGCTTCGGAGCTCGTCTTCCATTGCTCTGCAGTTTGGTTTGTTGGATTCCTGAATATGGTGTTGTTTTTTTCTGGTGCTTCAAAAGAAATATTGTTAATGCTATTTATGACAGCTCTCTAGTTTTTGCTGAGAAGATGGGTGTGATTAGAGATTGACATAAGGAATTTCTCTTTTTTCTATTAGATGCTTTAGTAGTCGGTATTTACAGCATTACTCTAACTTTTCTCTAGTTGGTAATTATAGTAGTTTTTTTGGCTGGTGGCCTTTGTTATGTTGTTGGGTTTGTATTGTGAATGGGGTATAGGGTTATAAATATTGGCTGCACTTTATATTGTGCTTTGTACTGTTTATGGGCATGTCTTATGCCGATAAATATTGAATTTTATTTGGGCTTTTAAAAAAAAAGTTTGTTATCAGTTTGCCTGCTTATCTTAGATTTATCCTCATCATTTGCCTATATAATTTTGGTCTCTTATTATGATTGATCTTTTCGTCTCTTCGTTAAAATGATGTCCTTCATACATTTCTGTTAGTTCTCTGTTTTTAGGGTTGACTTAATTTTTGAAAAACAAATAAAAGGATTAGTTTGTATAATGTAGAAGAACAACAGGTACAGCAAAGAGTCTCATTGAAATGATAGAACATGTTATGTTAGAGTAATTCAACATCTGGAATAACATGTCACGTGGGATGTTACGATATCATGCCTGGGCTGAAGTAAAGAGTTCTAATTAAATCTGTGTGATTTAATTACTATAGTAGAATGCAGAATATTCAGGGATATTATGCAAATCAAATAAAGGCGTGATGTATTATTTAACATATCTGAAGAATCAATAAGAAGATTTGAGGGATCAATCAGAAGAATCAAATCAGAGTATTTGAAGATTATATAGTTTCTAAATATGGAGATATTCTTGGAAACTAACAGATTGAAGACCTTGTTTGTAGCAGAAGTTACTGCGATATTGTAACAGGAATTTAGATGTGATTGAAGGTCCAAATCAAGTTGGGTATATGTTATAATTAGAAGACTTTGTAACCTAGAAGAGTATCCAGCCAAGAATAAAAAAGATGTAATAATTAGGGCTAGGTTAAGTGAACCTCCCGGGTTGTGGGAAGGTCACCGTAATCCTTGAAGCCTGTAGGTAAGAGGAGTACGTACTGTTCTTGGAGGAAGCTTTGAAGTAACTCCAAGGTTGTGTTCATAGTCAAGAGTCTTAGCTAGGGATTATCATGGAAGTATGTCTTCCAAACTGTTTATCTGTGGGATCAGAATGCGTTGGGTATTAGGTCGTTGCTATAACTCCTGGGATTGGAGAACAGTATAACATTATTGTGGTAATAGGAAGTGGGATGGGGATATGCCGTATCTAGAGAGTATCTAGGTAGAAGGGTCATTGGGTAGGGATTAAGTGAGTGGTTGTAAACATAGGATTAGTTTAACTCTAAATTAATACTGCTAATAGTGGACTTCATTCCTGGCTTGGTATGCCCCTAGAGTAGGTGTGTTTGTCACCGAACTGGGTCAACAATTACTGGTGTCATTTATCTTCAGTTTGGCATAAGTCTGTGTATATACCTTGCTTATGTTTCTTGACAGATCACATGTCTCGACATCTTTCAATACATCTGTTACACCAGAATTTCAATTTCCTTTTGTTCTTCCTTGAGTTCAGGCGAATCAATAATATGTTCATCAGTCTCTTTTTCTTATGGTTATTTACTCAACGTCTCGTTCGTCTCCACCTTTACAATTTCCTCGAGATAATATTTTTCTCTTCAATTTTTTATTTATGTTCTCATTAATTTCTTTAACCATGGCTAACTTATGAAACCCAGACTCAAAATTTATGGACTTTTCTAGTGGGGATGATATAAGCAATGTTTCTTGATGCACATGAATGATTGATATTGAGGTATTGGAAGTTGTTCCTCTAGCGATGATACCTCCTCATATGAATTTTGCAGAGAATAGTTGTATCTATGATTCTATTGGGAGTTCTAATTTATAGAGATTAACATATATTTCCCTCTAAAGGGTAAAATTCTTCCTTGATGGAGTGGCATGTTCTCCCTTTTTATGGAGTGGTCGTTCTCTAGCTAAGCTCTCCTATTTCGATTGGGATGACGACCTCGTTCTTGTAAGTAAGCCTAAACGAAGTTTTTTTGTTGTTGAATGAGGTGTAGTTCGATATGACCAAATGATGTAAGGGGGTTCTGAAGGGAAATCGGGATATAAAACATAGAGGAAAATATAAATTTATCTTAAGTCGATCCTTATGAATGAGAATGATCAATGATAGATTGATTACCTCTTATGATGATTAACTGTTGGTGGAGAATCATAAGAGTAATCATGAGCAAAGAATAGCAATGCTTCTACTCAGTCCATACGAACAAAGTTCCTTCAATCTTAGTGCTAATTGCTACATTGAAGACGGAGAGAGAGAGAGAGAGAGAGAGAGAGAGAGAGAGAGAGAGAGAGAGAGAGAGAGAGAGAGAGAGAGAGAGAGAGAGAGAGAGAGAGAGAGAGAGAGAGAGAGAGAGAGAGAGAGAGAGAGAGAGAGAGAGAGAGAGAGAGAGAGAGAGAGAGAGAGAATAGATAGATAGATAGATAGATAGATAGATAGATAGATAGATAGATAGATAGATAGATAGATAGATAGATAGATAGATTGATAGATAGATAGATAGATAGATAGAGATAAATAGATAGATAGATAGATAAAGAGAAAGATAATATGGCTAGGATTTCATAAACCAAATTTCATAAAGTAAGAAATCTTCAACATAAAGGTTCTATTTATATAACCGCTTATGTGTGGTACAAGTTGAACAATCCCATTTAAGTGCATTGAACCTTACGATGTATTGTATTCCACTTAAGTACTATGTACCTTACGGTGTCATGTATTAAACTTAAATGCATTGTATCTTACGGTGTTTCGTATTCCACTTAAGAGCGTTGTACCTTACGGTTCTCCGTATTGCACTTAAGTACAACGTACCATACGGTGTATCATGTTTCTTTAGTTAATGATAGTAGTTTACAAGACTGAATAATCAAACAAGCTTCACTTATTCATTTTATCTTTCATCAATATGTCCTTATGTGTATGAATCTGTAGGTTCTCATGACATTGAAAAATATACTAAATCATGCATTTAATATAATAAACAGTGAGCGACATCTACCAATACAACATTATTACCCATGTCACGAAAATATAACATGATCTAACAAAATATTTTTTATGATAATGCTTATGTGTATAATTACCCTTTTCTCTCATATTTATATTGAAACAAGTCATAAGTGTTGTCACCCGTGTCTAGTTCAATATTAGGCCTTAGACATTTATCATGTTATGCAAGACGACTAGATGCGTAAATTCCATCTAGGTTACTCATGTCCCACAACATGATTTTTGGAGTACTCATTAACTATCTTTATAATAATCCTATTATGGACAATGTTTGATTTGAAATAAAATACTTGACTCCACGTCTAGGGTCTATAGTGGTTTCAGGTTGAGAATGACTTACGCCACTTGCATAACATTCTATGTAGTATATCATGGTTGGTCAATCAAGTATAAATGTTACTCCTAATATTGGTACCTATGTAAAGGCTTAATAATTCTTTACTTGTGACCCGTGAGATGTGACCATCAGCTCTTCTCCTAATAGTCATAATGTTTTAATGTTATCCCACTTCACAATATAACATGCTTAACGAGATCTCACGATTAAGTCACACTTAATGCTTTATCAAACAAAATAGTTATTCTATGGACTTTATTACTTTGGAAAAACAAACATAATAAAGAAATATCATATTATTAATAAATAATTCGGTATAAGTATCAAATTCTAATAAAACTATTGGCCTCTAGGTCTTACACCAATAATTTTTTCTACACAATTCCTTTAGATCCTTCAAGTCTCCTTTTCAAACCTCTCAACAGGACCAGGTTGGCGGCCTCTGCTTGTCCTTTAGTCTTAGAGGCGTTAAAACAGGCTAACTGGCCTTAAATAGGCCAACCCTAGTAGGCTTTGGGCTTTTAGATCCTGGCCAAAAAAAGGTTGTAAATGGGCTAAAAATATATTATTTGGTTCTGGCACTAGCGGAGTTGCGGGTTACCCGGTCCTAAACGCGTATTTTAATTATTATTTTTTATAAATAAATAAAATCAAAATTTCGTAATATTAATTATATACAGTTTTAATATAATATAGTTTTAAGTAGTGACTTATTTTTGTAAATAGTCTTTAATTTTTTAAATACAATATAAGTTTAAAATTGTTCAAAATAATATACATTTATTCATCATAACACAAATTAATAGAATACGAGAAAATTATAAAGTGAAACGTGAAATAATTAAATATTACTTCTATTATATCAGCGTATAATATTTAACAAAGAAAAATTGAATATTATTTAAGAGATAATTTTAGTGAAGTGTAATAATTTAATGTGTCTTATTTGAGTGAGACAACATAAACATTAGTATAATTTTTAATTATGCGGGCCAACGAGCTACCAGTGGCCCATACGGGCTAGTCCTAATGGGTAGCTATTTTTTTAGGGTCGGGCTAAAAAACCCTTAAAAATTTTGACTCTAATTTTAAGACTCAGGCCCTATGTTTTAGCGGGTTTTTCAGACTGCCCATATGGGTTATCCCATTTTGACGGTTGTAGTTAGTTTGAGGATGTTCTACCGAAGTGAAGTGATGCCTGGTCTTTAAACCTTTAAAGAACTTTCTCATATTCTTACCTGTGAGTTGTGTCTTGTTAACGATAATAACAAATTACGGAATCCCATACCTTGTCGAGATGCTCCGCTTGAAGAACTTCTATATGTTCGCTATGGTGATCTTTGCTAAGGGTTCTGCTTCTACCCACTTGGTAAAATCTATCATGATAATTAGAAACTTCAACTTCCTATGGGCCAAAGGAAAAGGACCGAGAATGTCCATGCCTCACTGGGAGAAAGGCCATGGTCTTATCAATAAACTAATCTCAAATAGAAGGACGACATGGGCATATCCTCCCTTCTAGTATGACTCACATTTTTTTACGCGTGCTTTTGCATCTTTGACCATGGATAACCAATAGTACGTAGATGTAAGAAATTTCTTGGCTATGGCTATATCCCTGAGGTTTTGTTCGGAGATACCCTCATGTTCTTCGGCGAGCATATATATGGCTTCCTCTACCTCAAGGCATTTCACCATAGGGGATAGACAAACCTTTTCTGTATACTGTCCCTCTTAAGATTGAGTACGAGTTATCCCTTCTCTTCACAAGACTAGCATAAATGGGGTTTGTGGGTAGTGCACCAAGTTAAATGTATTCCATAATTTGCGATATACAAAAATATTGCAAGATACCCTTTGTGATTGCCACCATAACTTTGGAGACTACTAGTACTTTAGAGTTGCGATGATGTAATCCTATGTTTTGTTAAAGGTCATGATATAATTCGATTCATTATAGAAATAATCTTAGGAATTATCACATCTAGGGATAGATGATTCAAAATGGGAGTTTAATCATTTTATTATATTTGACAATTTTAGTCAGCAATATTGTAGTTACTATAGATATAGAAACCAATCAATTACCCTCATCACACACACCCCAGTTATGTTACTCATACACCATTTTATCATCACAAATGTATTCACCTTGTTCTTGTGTGAGGATATACAAAATACTTGTGGATACGATAATTACACTCACCACATTGTGGTTTTTTGCTGGCACAATTACTACGACATTGTTTTTAGTCCAACAATTGTATAACAAAAATATTGGATGTATTGCATTCAATGTTTTTGGAAGCTGACATGTTTACATTATAGCTTACAATAAAGTATCCACAAGACAATGGGCAGGTAAGGGTCTTTAAAAGACATCAAGAGGTATCCATGAAGTGTTATTAGTATAGTCTCAAAATAAATAGGGTGGTAAGGACTATCAACTCACCACCTAAACCAAGTGTCTATAGTGTCAACTTTATAGACATGGGATTAAGTAAAGAATACTTGGAGGATAGGTTTCTCCCCATTGGATCTTAAATAAGTATAAATTTGACCCCCAAAGTTTCCAAACCAAAAATCTAGGCACCTCCAAAATGGAGGGCAAAGAGGAATAATTAGTTCGCCTACTCTAGGAAAATATGGGTCTATTCTCCTGAGGTCCTTTGATATACTTGAAGTAGATACAATTTTCATAAGTCGTTGTCTCTCCCTAGACACTACCATACAACAAGTCATACATACGAAACAAAAATTGGGAGAGGAGAGGATAATGGTTGTTGATGAGGAAGTGAATAAGTTTAAGGAGGCGCAGTTTATATGCGAGATTAAGTATCACAAATGGGTTTCTAATATCGTTATGGTGAAAAGTCCCCAGGAAAATGAATGATGTGATTAGATTTCAGTAATCTCAAATTTTTGTCTTCCAATGACTCATACCATCTTCCTAGCATAAATAGATTGATTTATGGAGCTTTGCACTGCAAAATGCTTAGTTTTAGGGGCGAATACTTAGGTTACAACCAAATCAAGATGAACCAACAAGATGTGCCTAAGACTTACTTCATGACCAACACTTATTATAAGGTGATACCATTTAGCCTCAATAAAGTCTACACTACCTACCAGAGATTAATGCACGCGGTGTTTGCATATCAGATATAGAGAAACTTAGAAGTATACATAGATGATATGGTGGTGAAGACACCTTACTATAAAAGTCACTATGATGACTTAGAATATGTCTTACAATTTGTTAGGAGGTTCAAAATGTGCCTAAATCCCATTAAATACTCATTTGGGTCCAATGGGGGAATATTTTGGGATCATGTTAACTATAAGAGGAATTTAAGATAACCCATACAATTTTCAAGCTATAATAAACATGTGAAGTACAACGGCAGTCATAGAAGTTCAACAGTTGACTGGACGGAGAGCTGCCATATCTCGCTTCCTAATACACGCACATGACAAGACCTTCAACTTCTATGCCACATTGAAGAAGAGCGATAAGTTTTAGTGGATGGAAGAATGTGAGTAGTCTTTCATAAAGTAGAGTAACTTTATAGATTAACCCCATATCCTAACTCTTTAGAAAGAAAATATGTTATTGTATCTATAACTCTGATTAATAGATAAGCATGTGAGTTATGTGTTGGTCCTCTAATAGTATGGCAATCAAAGACTAAACTATTTTGTAAGCAATGTATTCAAAGAAGCCAAACTAATTTATTTAAATATAAAAAACAACCTATAATTTATTTAAATATATACACTAATTTATTTACATATAGAAACAAACTAATTCAGTAGTAGTCATGACAGAGAGGATGCAGAGGCTATATTTCCAAGGCCATATAATACTTAAAATAAACTACCTAGCTCTACACGTCCTAAAGAAGCCCAACCTATAACGGAGAATAATTTCTTGGTCAATAAGGCAATATAAGTATGATATTAAATTTAATGCACATAGGAGCATTAAATCTCAGGTCTTAGCCAACTTTTTGGTGGAATTAGTTTGCTCGTTGGTGAAGACACTCTTTACGTGTAGATCTTGTTCATTGATAGAGCTTCAAATATAAAAAAGAGCGAAGTTAAGGTAATGTTGGAAGGCCTATGAAAGATATTGATTGAATAATTGATGCAATATAATTTTAAGGAAAAAAACTAGGCTTAATATGAAGTTATTATAGCAAGAATGACCTTAGCAAGGGAGATGGGTGTGTCTAACTTAAAATCAAGAAATTATTCAATAATAACCAATCAAGTCATTGGCGAGTACAAAACAAAACAAAAAAACTCAGTTGATAAAATATATGCAGAAGGCTTAGAAGTTGGCTAGGCGTTTTAAATTTTTTGAGGTAACATATGTGTGGATCGATGTGCTTATAGGTATGAAGTTGATGATCCTGCCGACATCCTTTCTAAGTTTTATGATGATGAAAACTCTAACAATTGTTGAAATGTGAGACTTAGAGTTGAGGTGCTTATGTAATCGATGTATCTAGAAAAAGAACTTTAAAGCCTCAGAGTGTGAAAAAAATGAAGTGTGAAAGCTCGTTTAATCGTGTATGTCGGAGTGACCAGAGTCTTGTAAAAATGAGAGAGTAACTCCTAAGATATTAAGGAAACTCACACACACTCAAAAAAAATTTAAAACCTCATTTTGCTTAACAAAACATCTAAAAATGTTTTTAAGCCCTAACTAGTTGATTAAGAAATTGTCGGGTTCATTAAATGAAACTTTTGAACTACCTAATTGATTAGATCATAAGGCTAAGTGATTATATGAAGCAAAATTGGTAATATAATCGATTATGATAGTGCCTTAATGATTGGTAACGATTTTATATCCAAACAATCTAAACTGGGCACAAATAATTGATTATTTGAGGTACCTAATCAATTTGTTAAGTGGTCCATGTCCATGGATAATTTCATTTTTTAGATAAATCTTCTCCTATATAAAGGGGTGCCTCTTCACTTCATTTCACACTAGAATTCGGGATTTCTTTAATTCTTTGCATTTTATATCTCTTCTCTCTCTCTCTCTCTAATTATTTTATTTTCACCAAATTACCTTAGTGCCTTGTGAGGAAAGAATTGTACTGGTGTCGTGCCATTGTTGATACTTTCAAGAGTACGATACTTTTGAAGAATAGAGTTTGGTTCTTGAGATTAATCAGTCTTAAAATTTATGTTTGGTTCTAGAACATAGCCTAGAAAATTTTTGTTTGGTTATTGAGATTTGCCTGTAAAATCTCTAATTAGTTCGTTAAATGGCCAGTGGAAAAGCTTTCTTTTGGTTGGAGATAAGCTAGTGTAAAATCTCTAGATTTGCTTGTATCAAAGATTTGTGGGCATAACTTGTAAAAGCTCAATATTATAGTCAAATCTCAATAAGATCTCTTGGGGATCAAAGTAGGCCAACGTTCGGCCGAAACTGGATAATTCTCCGGCGCCATTTTCTAACCCTTATCTCTTATTTTATGCTATTTACGTTATTGCTTTTACTTTCTACTATTCTTTATTTTTATCTTAGAAATACTAACACAGTTTGTTTCTTAAGTAACAAAAACTTGAAATTAATCATAAATTTTGAATACCACAATTCACCCTCCCCCCCATCTGGTGCTTGGAGTCACTTGTTCAACAAGTGATATTAGAGCATAACTCATGTTAAATGCTAATCGTCCCAAGAGGAAAAATGATTTCAATCTATTCACTAAACAAACCCACATCTTTTAATGGAGAAGGACGTAGTTTGTGGAAAGAGAAAAATGAAATTTTTCATAGAAGGAATGGATCGTTGTATTTGGAAAGCTGTGAAGTAAGGTCCATTTGTTCCTACACGTGATTTCGATGGTGTTGTAGTGATCAAACCTGAAAATTATTGGACCAAAGATGACAAATAAAATGTGTAGCATGGTTTGAAATCAAAAACTGTCATCACTACCATTCTTGGTCTTGATGAATTTTTGTGAGTTTTCCATTGCGAGACTTCAAAAGAAATGTGAGACATCCTCCAAGTTACCCATGAAGGAACTAATAAGGTAAAGAGGGCAAGTTTGGACACATAATCTCGTGAGTATGAACTTTTCAAAATGAAGTCTGAAGAGAACATTAATCAAATGGAAACATTATTTACCGATATCACGAGTCATATGAGAACTCTTGGAAAAACATTTTCAAATGAGGAACTGTAACGCCCGGAAAAATAATTATTTGCTTAATTTAGACATTTGTGATGTTTATTGAAATTTTCGCATTTTGGGACGATTTAGTCGGTATTAGTTCGGGATAGCGGGTCGAGAGTTAATCGAGAATTTTAATATTTTTAGTATTAGAAATATTCTTAGAATAATATTTGAAGTTTTAGGATTTTTCCGAGTAATTAAGATTAGACCAGAAATTTGAGACTAAGAGTAATAGGAGAGTATACTGTGAGTATCTTAAGTGGGCTTGTGAGAGTTATGTTACACGTAAGGTTTATAGGCCCAATTTGGAATAATGTGAAGTGAGGGATACACCTAGGTTTTGGAATACTCAGTAACGTGACATTGGAGGAAAAAAATAGAAGAATAGAAAAGGAGAAGGAAATAAGGGTTTTGAGAGCTTATGAGGAATGTGTAGAAATTGCAGCAAAGGAGAGGAAAAAGAGATACGAGAGATCTGCCGTGAAGAGGAAAACGGAGGAATTACGTGAAGCCGGAAATTGGAATTCAACTGGAAGTTGTAGAGCGGACTACGAATATAAGGTAACGGGTGGGGTTCTAACTCTATAACTGGATTTTATGATGGATGATATGTGGGAATTAGATTCGTATAAAATTATCTCGGTTTATTTGTGTGTGATTCATGTTGCAAAACGATGAATTTTATATGTTGTTGTGTCGAATCTTGTTGTTGTTAAATCGACAGTGTAATTGAATTTGTGCTGCAAAATAATTATTGGAATACTTGGAGACTGAAATTGGTGATTAATTGTGTAATAATGGAGAAGAGAAACTGAATCGGTTATGTAAACGGTCTAGAAAACACATCGAAAAGATAACAATTTACAGGTACCTAGGTGAAGGGGCCACACGTGGTGGCCATGAATTTTGGTGGAGGGACCCACCTGGTGAAAGGGCGGGCGCCTCAAGGGCTTGTGGGGAGGGGGCGGATGCCCTTCATATTGAATGAGGAAGGGGACGAATGTCCCTTGGCAATGTGGGCCATGCTACGTTCTTTTAATTTCTATATGTTCTTTTATTTGTGTGTTCCAATGAGTGATAATAGATATTAATATAACACTTGGTTTTAATAGGATAGTAACTTATGAAGGCTTTAGTTAATATTGGTAGTGGAATTAATTGGTAGCAGTGGCATATTACTTAGTTCCACGTGGAATGCTAATATATCTTTTGATAGATTAAAATGGACTTATTGCAGTAGAATTTGGAAATAATAAGTAGCAGTACTTCCTAGTGGCAGTGTATACATATGAATTAGCAGGAGGTTTTAAGTAGCACAATTTAGTAGCAGGTTCCAATTTGGTACAGGAATTAATATATATTGTAATAGTAGAATAAATTAGTGAAGAGGTAGTAATAGATTCAAATAGATAGTGAATTAACAGATTTTATTTAATAGTGGAAGAATAAATAAGGGACTAATATATAATAATTTTAACAGTTTGCTTTGTAATAATTTAATAATTGTGTTGTTCGACTGTGAAGTTGTTGTTATTGTGTTGTTGCTATATTCTGTTGTTTATTGTGAAGTTGCAAGAAATTGGCGACGATGTTTACCTCTAATTATTGGTAAAGTTTGTGATATATGCTTATGTCTGGCGACGTGGATTTGTGTTGTTGTTTAAGTGGTTTATATGTTGATGAGTTTGTAGGCTTATGGCCATTGTTGAAGTGACGATGAATACCTCTGTTTATTGGTACAGCGACGATATAGGTCGGTGCCTTTGTGACGATGATTGTTGTTGTTGTTGTTGTATGTGATTGTTGCATTCATACATATGCATTTTAGCGATGGCCTGGATTGGCAAATTATCGGCGAAGGCTTATGCCTTGATGCCTCTAGTAATTGGTAATTGGCGATGGGGGCTGAAGCCCTGGGTACCACATGCATATGCACTGTTGTGTCTCATTTGAATTGGCATAAGTTGATTTGTTTTTATTTTGAATAAGTTGTTATGCTAATGACTTGTTGTGACAGGTACTTTCTGGAAGATGTGAAATAGTTGTTATAACTACTAATATGTTGTTGTTGGCTTTTGTTATTATAACTGTTAATGTTAATTGTTGTTATAATTGTTGTCTGAAAGCTGTGACGTGATAATTTTGTATGATTTAATTCTAATATATTGTTTATCATACTTTTGTTTATATTGGAAGATATCTCACCCTTTCTTTTGTTTCGCCGTTACCTTTATACTGGTAACGTGTAGGTGATAGCTTGATGAAGATTTATACACTGTGAGTTGAGTCAGTGGTCGCTCTGATACGTAGCACTCGGGGGAATTAACGATTGTTTTAATTATTGTTTTATTTGCTTAACTTTATATGGTTTTGGTTTAAATTATAACTTAAAGTTACCGTGCAAGGATGCTACAACGTTAATTTTGGTTTAAATCATGAAGTTTGTTGATTTCGCTGCGAGTTAATTGTTTAATTTGAACAAGGTGATTTTTGATTAATGATTTAATTTCCGTTTTAAATTCCTGTGCTATGTATCTATGTGAGGGCAATTAAGCCGTAATTTTTTTGAATGACGAATGTGTGATATCCCAAATGATTGTATGTTTTAAATTTTATACTCTGATTTTCCGTATAATTATTGGGTAGATTTGGGGTGTTACAGGAACTATTTGTGAAAATTCTTAGATTCAAAAACTGTAGTTGGCAACCTAAAGTCATTGTGATTTGCAAAACTAGGTATTTAGCAACCATGGACACACACACACACACACACACACACACACACACTCACACACACACATTCTGGTAAGTTGCACGAACAAGAGATGGAGCTAAAGACATTTGTTGATGACGAAGAAATTTACATGAAGAGGAAAAGTATTGCACTAAAAGCTACTAACATTAAAGATATGGAATAAGAAGATGAATACTGTTAAAGTGAGATTAATAAATATATGAAACTTATGTTTGAAAAATTCAAGCATTTCCTAAGATACGAAAAAACAAAGTTCAAGTGTCCAAGAGCAAAATGAAGAAAGATACTCTTTCGTTCCCATATGTCACCAATGCATAAAGGAATGGTACATAAGACCAAATTGCTCTCAAAATCAGAGAAGATCCAAGAAATTAGAGAAGTCAAAATGGGATGAGAATGATGTGGATCCTTTGACAAAGAAGAAGCAAACATGCGTCTCATGAGAAATCATGAAGAAGATGAGGCAACCTCTTATTTTTCTTATCAAGACTTGTTTCTCATATGTAAAAAGCTAACTAAGAAACAAGTAAATTATAACAAATTGTCTTTATCTCCAAAGACATTATTTCTTCCCTCGAATTGAAAAATAAAAACTTATTGGAAGAAATAGAAAGTCTTAAAGAGAGACAAGACAATCTAATTCAAAACTCCTCTTCTCACAAAGTCTTAGATGAATCTGTCAAGTGTGATCAATGTGACATTTTTAAAAGTAAAATTGATGGTCTTAAAAACACACTTGATAGATTCACTAAAGGAAGAGACAACTTGAATCTTTTGTAAGGAAAACCAAAGGGTGTCTTACAATAAGGTCAGTCTTGGTTATGAACCTAAGAACAACAGTAAAAGCATTAGTAATATTTCCAATTCCCAACCAACGTCTAGATTCAAAACCCTAAATGAAATTACTATAATAAGGATGGTCATATTGATATGTTCCGTTTTATCAAAAAGAGTCATGAAAATAAACAAGGGTATCCTCCCTCACATTTTAATAAAGATCATTGTAATGTAGACGTGCTTGTCGACTTGATTCAAAAGATGATATCAATAGTTGTTCTTTAAGTTATACAATTCAAAAAATAAACATGTTTTATTGTTTCACTCCTACAAGAAGATAAATCATTTGGTAAGATCCATGATCTTACCTTTAAGTTGTTCTTTTGACTAAAGTTTTATAGCATAATTTACTTTTAAGTAAGTTATGTGACAAAGGTAATAATGTATCTTTTATATTTATGGTCTTTAAAAACCTTGAAATAAAATCCTTTTAAAACTTCTTCTTGGGAAGACCATGGCTGTAGAAGAACTCATACATATTACCTTTGGTGAACTAAGCCCTAGTAGGTAGAAGTTGAGGTTGTTAATTGTGCAGATATCTTTGAAAAATATCCTTGGAAGATGATAATAATGGAAAAGAAAAATATCAAAGACAAGAGGAAGTCTAAGTTCCAAAAGGAGAGACTCGAGTTAAAGAATTTAAATTAGACAATAAAATTCTATTCAAAGAATGGAGGACCACTAAGGATCATCCCAGTGAGAATGTTAATGGATAAATTTCTAATGGAATTACATCTAAACACTTCCTTAACAAGGTATGTAACCTTTTGGATTTGTTTCACAAGTTATCACAGGGAATTGATGAGCTATCATAAAATAACATTATTCTCTTGTTATGCTGGAAATGTTAAATCAAATTGAGTGAAACAATGTTCGGGAATTCGTTACCACAGTTTTAGCTAATATAGTGTTTGGTTCCTAAGTAGGTCTTTCGCAACAAGTTCGTTGCATATGGAATGCTTTGATAAATAAATCAAGACTTGTTGCAAAAGAATACAATTAACAAGAAGACATAATTTTTTTATGAAATGTATTCCCATGTAGCTCTATTAGAATCCATAAGAAGGCTTCTACCTCATGCACTAAACTCTTCCAAATGGATGTAAAGAGTGTTTTCTTAAACCACTACATCCAGAAGGAAATTTATTTTGATTATCCATCCATTTTCGTGAAACCTTTCTCACCCATGTTCTTAAAATGAAAAAGGCTCCCTACAGTCAGAAACAAGCTCCTAGGGCTTGGTTTGATAGTCTGAGTAAGGTTCTACTTGAAAACAAGTTTCTAATAAGGAAGGATGACATAATGCTTTTTCAAACTGAACATATTTTTTCTTTTGCAAGTGTTTGTCAATTCGGTGCTACTAAGAAATCCTAGTACAAGGACATTTGTGAAGTGATGCCAAACGAAATCGAGATGTCAATGATGGGGGAGATTTATGCTTCCTAGGACTTCAAATTCATCAAACTAAGGAAGGAAATTTTCTCAATCAATGTAAATATGGAAAAGAACTACTAAAGTGATTTAACATAAAGTTCAAAGTAATAGCAACCCCAATGTCAACATCATGCAAACTTTACAAGGAAGAAAATGGAAAACATGTTGAAAAAAACATATACTAAGGTATGATAGGCTTTCGTCTCTATCTCATTGCATCTCATCCTGATATCATGTTTATTGTATCTTTATATGATCGCTCTTAAACATCCCCTAAAGAATCACATATCTGTAACGAATCATGAGATATCTCATTAGCACACAACAAATGGGTCTATGATATCCCAAGGGAGTAGATTGTGACTTAATTGGGTACATCATTTTTAATTTTGATTGGTGCATATTGGATAGGAAATGTACCATCCGTACATGTCATTTACTTTGAAACTCTCTTGTCTCATGGCATAGCAAGAAATAAGCAAGTGACGTGTTGTCCACAACTGAGGAAGAATATGTTGTTGCGGGTAGTTGTTGCTTTCAAATCTTCTGGATGACAACAACTCAGTGATTAATGTGATAACTCGATAAGATGTGACAACACTAGCGCCATAAACCTCATTAAAAGCATGATACTTCACTCTCGGGAAAAATACCTCGAGGTTAGGAACCATTTTATTAGGGATCATGTTGAAATAGGGGAACACATACTTGAATTTGTGAGCTCATATAATCAACTCGCATATACTTTTACAAAACCTCTTCCTAAATAAAGTTTCTTCTTCATAAGAACTAAACTAGGAATCTTAAATAAATCATATATGGACTAGTATGCTTATGTGCCTTTTCTCCTCCTTCTTCTTCTTCCCTTTCTTTATATGATGTTTTACAATCTATGTGATATGTTTGTTTCCCTCCTTTTTGCTTATGACAAAGGAAGAGAAGTATACTCTCAGGGGGAGTAGAGTATACTCTTTACTCATGTGATAGGGAATTTAACAACCCCTAAACTTTATCTACCGTTTTTCTTTCTTTTAGCACCTCCTTAAGGGATGTATTGTAATACTAATAAAGGAGAAGAATATGGATCTATGTGCTTGCATGTATGAAGATGATGATCATATCGACAACCTTCCTAAGTTTTTTGATGATGACAACCCTAAGGATTTCTGAAGTGGGTGGTAGTATATTTCCAACTCTTTGAAGATGGTGATAGAATGAAAGACACCTCAACCCTCATAAAGTAGGAGACTAAAGATTCCATTTAAGTGCTTATATGATCGGTGTATCTGGAAAAGGAACTTGAAATCCTCATATTTATGGAAGAGAGGAAGTATGAAAGTTTGCTTAGTCGTGTCTGTCCCAGTGGCTAGAGTCTTTGTAAAAGTGGGAGAGTAACTCCTAAGATACTAAGGAAATTCACACACACACACACACACACACACACACACACACACACTTAAAACATTTTTAAAACCTATTTTGGCCTAAAAAACACCTAAAAATGTTTTTGAGCCCTAACTAATTGATTAGGAAAGTTCCACCCTCATTAGAAGAGAATTTTGAACTACCTAATCGATTAGATGAAACAAAATAAATTATATAATCAATTATGACAATCTCTTAATGATTGGTAACGATTCTCTATCCAAACTTTCCTAATTGGGCAGTAATAATCCATTATTTGTGATTATTTGTGGCACCTAATCAATTAGACTTAGGACCTAATCAATTAGGTGAGTTAATTGTCCCATGGATCTTTTCCTCTTTTATTCAAATATTCTCCTATATTAAGGAGGTGTCTCGTCATTTCATTTCATACAAGAATTCAGGATTTCTCTAATTCTTTGCATTTTATCTCTTCTCTCTCTCTCTCTCTCTCTCTCTCTCTCTCTCTCTCTCTCTCTCTCTCTCTCTCTCTCTCTCTCTCTTCTCTCTCTCTCTCTCTCTCTTAAAATATTTTCTTTTCTCCAAAGTTGCCTTATTGCCTTGTGAGTGAAAACCACTTGTGAGGAAAAAGTTGTACTAGTGTCGTGCCATTATTGATAATTTCAAGAGTGTGATACTCTTGAAGAATAGATTTCGGTTCATGAGATTAAGCAGTCTTAAAATCTTGGTTTGGTTCTATAACTTAGCCTAGAAAAGTTTTGTTTGGTTATTGAGACCAATCTATAAAATCTCTACTTGGTTCGTTAGCTCAACCCATGGAAAATATTTATTTTGGTTGGAGATAATCTAATGTAAAATCTCTTGATATTCTTGTATCAAAGACTCGTGGGCATAATATGTAAAAGCTAAATAGTATAGTCAAATCTCAAGAAGATTTCTTGGGGACAGGAGTAGGTCAACGCTAGGCCAAACCTAGATAATTCTCTGATGCCATATCTCTACCCCTTATCTCTTTTTTTTCTTTTTAATTTTCTACTTTTATTTTCCACAATTTTTTATTTTGATCTACAACATTTGAAAGTGCCTAGATTGCCTTGCGAGGGGCCCGGGATGTTACAGAGTCAAATATCACTACAGAAATAGTTAGGCACGTTTCTTGGAAGCGGGACATTTGATGGTTTGGGTTATCAAAGTGAATTGTTTCAAACAATGAAACTCAGATACCATAGTCAATATTTATTTTGAAGTGTGAAAACATTAAAGCATTGGGATTATTATGTGGTGGATGGTGATCACATTCCATGTATTAAGAGTTATCAAGTCTTCACATAGGTAGGAATATTATGAGTAATATTTATACTAGATTGATCCAGGGTGAGAATACTACTTAAAATATTATGTAAGTATCATAAGTTATTCTCAATGTGATAGTGGTATATACCACCCATTGACTTGAAACCACTATGGACCCTATATGTGGGGTCGAGTACTTTATTATCAATAAAACAGTGTCCATAACAAGATAACCATAAAAATGGTTGATGGGTACTCCACAAATCATGATGATGGACATGAGTGCGTAAATGGAATTTCCCCATCATGCGTAACTAGATATATGTTTAAGATCCAATATTAAATTAGACAAGGGTGATACGGTCTATGTCCTGTGTTTAATATAAAAAGGTTTTGTCATATCACATGACATTTTTGTGACTTGGCTAGCAGTAATGTTTTACTAGACACCACTTACTGTTCATTATATTAAATATGTGATTTAATATAATTGTTACCGTCACAATAACCTATAGGTACATACACATAAGGACATATTGGTGAGAGAGTGAAATACGGAACACGATAAGTATGGTGTACTTAAGAGAATCATAGAACACCATAAGGTAAAATGCGCTTGAGTGAATTTTAGAACACTGTAAAGTATTGTACACTAAATTAAAATACGAAATATCGTAAGATATGGTGCACTTAAGTGAAATACAGTACACCATAATATACGGTGTATTTAAGTGGAAATTTTTAACTTGCAACCCATACAAGCGGTTCTATAAATAGAACCCTTGTGTAGAAGCCTTCACACGATGAAATTTGGTTTTGAATCCTAGCCGTATTCTCTCTCCGAAGGTGTCATACCCCAAAATTTGCCCACCTCATTTCACCTTTCAAAACTCATACCAAGGTTCAAGACTCGGGGACATACTCTCCTGAACAATGACCTCCTAAACTAGGGTTTTGATTTCTCTGAAGAAATTAATAAATCAAGGTCTCCAATGGATTTCAGAGGGTTCATGATGTTTCAAATTATCTCTATGACAAAATTCAGGCTTCAATTCCAAGGATTGCTCAGTCAATTGCTCAGAAAGTCAACAGTCGACTAGTTTGACCTAAAAGTCAACTATGGTCAAAGTACAGTCAAAATTCCTGATTTTTTGTCAACATCCTTATTTTGAAGTATTATTCATCATTTGATCAAGGATTAATCATGATTCATCAAGGAAAGTTCAGAAATCAACAAAACCTAAAGTTTCTAAATTAGGGTTTTTTGACCTAAAGTCAACTGAACTTTGACTAGCCATAACTTTCACATGGAACATCAGAAATTTCACATCCAAAGTGCAATTTTAATTAAATTGAATTTTCTACAACTTTGTCTCTCACATGCCAAGTCTAAAAATGCTTCATTTGAGAGATATGGATCAAAATATTATAGGTCATTTTTGAAGGTCAACCAAAAGCAGTTTTTTGTCAAAGCCCATATCATCAAGATAAAATCTTCAAATGAAAAAAAGTTTCCAAAGTGGCTTGTAGTGGACATCTTGAGGTTTCCAAAAAGTCCTAGAACTCCTCCATATCTTAAAAATTGAGGGAGATATGCCTTGTCAAAGTTGGACTATTTTAAGGGGAAACATGTGAAATAAAAGGCCTCAAAATGAATTTCTTTGCAAATAGGCCCAAGTTTTTAAGATCCAATCTTTGTCCTCATGACAGTTAAGGCCCATATCCAATGCCACAAATTTTTGGTTTAGTATTCATATTTTTATTGAATTTAATTCATGAAAAAATATAATATAAATCAAATAATGTGAAAAATATTAAGAGGATTTGTTTCGATTCTATTTCCACTTGATTCCAATCATCAATTATACCATATAATCATTCAAAATTCGTGCAAATTGGAATTGGAGTGATTGAATCAAATATTGGCCAAAATTAAAAAGATTTCATGAACCATATTTGCAAGATTTCCAATCAATGATCTTTCAAGATTCTTTCTGAAATTATTTAACCTAATCCTTCTACTATATAAACACAATCATTCGAAACTTCTAGGGCACGAATTTTCTGGCCAGAAGAACCCTAATTGAGTTCTTAAAAATCCAAGGAAAAGTCAAACTCGAATTCAAGGTTGCAGGCCAAGGCAAGAAGTTTTGTTGATTCAATCACGTTCCTCAAGTCTCCCTGAAACTATTTGGATCATCATGCACGAGCAGCACCCCCAGAACCACCTCCAAACAACCCACGGTTTGCGTTTTTAAAAAACCCTTCGATTTCAATAATTCATGCATCATTTACATGTTTTAATTCTATATTTGTGTTTTATATGATGTTATGAGTGTTTCTGGAGATTGAATTGCATTTATAAGACTGTATGAACAAGATGCCATTGTTAGGGTTTAGACCTTCAAATTAGGGCTTCATGTTCTAGGCAAAATTAGGGTTAAAGATAGGTATCATTGAACTCGTGGCACCTGGACGATCGTATCCATGGGGGTGCGCCAAATTTTTGCTTCGTTTTGTGGGGTTTATGATTTAGCAGGTGTAGAAGATATGGCCTTTTTACAGCGTCTCTATAAAAAGCGCTGAAAAAGCGCATTCTGAAAGTCTTCAATAAAGAAGACGATGGCGTGTCACGCCATCATTGGTCCGTTTGAAACAAAAAGGGCGCACTGGTTTTTGGTTGCTGAGGGATTCATGTGCCACCGGTCCATGCACTCACGATGCAGCCACGATTCTCCACCCTCAGATCTCATTCGTTCCAGATCTGACGTTCCAGGAGCTTGTGACCACATCATGCTCCCTCAGCCATGTTACACTGGATCAGAGCTAAGTATTTTCTAATTTTTTTATTTTTAATTATACAACTCCTTATTTATTTTCATTCTTTTTTTATTTTATTGATTATCATAGTTTTTTTATTCTTATTAAAACTTATCACATAAAATTATATAATAATTTTATAATTATTTATTTTTTATCGAAAACTCGATTTTTTTAAATTCTACCAATAATTGTTTTTTTGTTGTTTTTTTAAACATTTAAATTTCCACATATACTTTTAATTAATTAAATAATTAGGATTTAATCCAATAATTATTTAATTATCATATTTAATCGAACTTTCGATTTTCTTAACCTTTAATGGTTATTTAAAATATTGAATTATTTACTTTCATATTTTATTTAAACCAGTTGTTTAACCCTGATTTATCCTGATAAATTAGGGTTGTCGATCTTCAATGCACTAACTTTTCTCTTCTTTTTCAGGGTTGATCAAGGATTTGATGAAGGCTCGAGACGTTTGAATTAATCATTTTGCGTCTTATTTTTCTTGCCTTTATTCTTTTTCTGCCTTTATTTCCCCTTCCCCGCAGGTGTTTATTGTAATAGCGTAGAACCATTAAACTGTTTTATTTTTCTGCGTGGTTAGTAATCCTAGGGAGTGCAAGCCTGTTAAATAAATTAGAATAACTAATTACAAGATAAAATATCTGAATTTACCATGTGATTATGCCACACACACACCTTTAGGGTAACCTCTCTTGTTGCCTTGTTGCCTGCTGCCTTATTATCTGTTGCCTTTAATTATGATTCTGAATAGTCAAGTCCCTCGATTCCGAGGATACCTAAAGCAAAACAAATGTTGCTCTCAGTTCATTCATCATCAATTTTGTCCCTCGAGGTTGCCTTATAAACGATGATTGTCCCCATTGCTAAGGTATCCTCGCCTGTTGCCTAAAAGATTAAATGACTATTATATCCTTCCCTTAGACTACCTGCCCTCTTTATGGCAGGGTCAGTCTTATGGCGAACGATAACTCCGATGACCCTTTACATCCAATGAAAAAACTACCTACCCTCTTATAGTATGGATAGTCTTCTTAAACTGAAAAGCTAGAAGAACAATTTTTCTAACTTAGGGTAGGTGCTCCTGATTGCTTGCTCTATTCAAATTCAAATTCAAAATTCCAATCTCTTTTTTCACACTCTCTTTTACAAAATACTTTCAAAACAAGGCTACGCTTATTTACAAGCTAAAGTCCTTAAAGAAAGTCTTTTCCTATTCACACACTACACTTCAAACATTTTTGAAAACCAAGTGAGCTAAGCAATTAAGAGCCCATGGATAACCATGGATACAAAGGGTGCTTACACCTTCCCTTTGTATAACCTACCCCCCAAACTCAAAATCTTTTTAAAAGCTCTTTTCCTGTTCTTTTAGCCTTTCTATATATTGGATAAAATAAAAGTCGGTGGCGACTCTTGCTATCCGCAACATTTCAAAAAAGTCAGTTCTCCCACCGTATTACAGAACTGGCGACTCTGCTGGGGATGCTTTCGAATTAAAAGAGGGGTTACCTTAAAGTTTAGGATTCACTTAAATGTTTTCAATTGTTTGTATTATTTGCTTTATATTTGTGGGCCTGTTTGGATTTACTTGTGTGAAAGATCCTAACCCGGATCTGAGTACCTTAGGTAAATGGCATGAGACCAAGGAGACTGCACAACGTATACTGATGTGGTTGGTATGGTGGCCATCGTTAGTGTGACACATCGGTGTGTCCTGGTGTTCCTTGGGATCCGGCTTGAGGAGAAACTTGGCAGTTGCGTGGTGTCATTAAGCACTAATTTGCCCTTAGAACCCTAGTTGAACTTGACTTTAGCCTATTAGAAAGTAGCGAGATGGCTGGCTTTGGTTCCGACTGATGTTGGTTGATACTCGAAGCTACACTCATATGGACTAGACTTTCAGAACATTTTCGGTCGGTGATTCGATTGCTGAATTGAAAATAAGTGCCTTCGAGAAAGGTCAATGATATGAGCTCCATAGAACCCGATCTTTATATAGGACAGGTTGAACCAACTAAATTTCAGTGGGAGGGTATGCACCTTGGGACTACATGCAAGCCTAACCTTAAGGCAATTGTGTGACTTGTTTGTGTTCGTTATCTACCTGACATCATAACATCATAAGCATCATGACATCATATCATTTTACTAACCGTTTCAAGGACCAAGGAATTCATCTTTGTTCTATTTTGTAGGTCATGAAGACTAGAAACACCATTCGAGTTAACTTTGTGAAGATACCTTCCGAGCTGAAAGAATTGGTATTAGAGATTCCTGGAGGTTCCCGCTTCACTGAAAGACATGGTCACTTGCCCAGTTTGGTTACATCAGGTTTCAAAGAAGAAATGATGAGTGTATTGTTTCAATTCTTTGATCCCGAGCACCATTGTTTTACTTTCCCAAATTATCAGCTAGTACCTACTATGGAGGAGTTTTCGGACATACTTGGCCTCCCTATCCGAGATCAAATTCCGTTCACTGTTTTGGAAGAGACTCCGAAACTGGAAATCATTGTCGCTGCTTTGCATCTCAAGAAATCTGAAATTGAAGGTCATTGGGAAACGAGAAGTGGAGTCAAGGGTTTCCTCGCTAAGTTCTTATTCGGAAAAGCTCGTATGTTTTTGAAAACCATGAGTTATCAAGCCTTCGAAGACATATTAGCTTTACTCATTTATGGTTTGGTGCTATTTCCTAATCCTGATCAGTTTATAGATGTGCATGCCATAAAGATATTTCTGACACGTAACCTAGTGCCTACTTTGCTTGGAGACATCTTACACTCTCTTCACACTCGTACTATGAAGAAACAAGGGACTCTTATGTGTTGTATACCTTTGCTATCTAAGTGGTTTATTTCACATATTCCTCGCTCAGTAATGAGGAATGACCAAGGGCTGAAATGGCATAAAAGAGTAATGTCACTTTCTCATTCTGATATCCGTTGGCTTTCCTTATCCAAGAAGAATGTTACTATAATCGACCGTTGTGGACAATATCCTAATGTGCCTTGCTTGGCATAAGAGGGGGTATTACTTATAACCCTTGCTTGGCCTTACGTCAGTTTGGTTATGCTCGAAGAGATGGTCCTCATCAGATGCTCATACAAGGGGTTGTGTTTGATTATGAAGATGATGCTCAAGGTCACCGCCGGAACTTTGTACGTGTGTGGGATATGGTAAACAGAATTGATAGCAAGAACTTGGGGCAAAGGAATTCCATTCCTTTAGGGCCTTACCTCAGATAGGTACGCACTCGTGCTCAACGTTTCATCATGCCTTATCCATATGTCAAACTTGTAATTGTGGAACCCGAGTGCGAAGAAAAGGTTCTTCAAGTTATTTCTCATCCAGACATGCCAACTGACATCGAGGAACTAAAAAGATCATGGATTCAGCTGAAAGAAGAAAGAGATACTTTTGAAGCTCAATTCCGCGCTAAAGAGAAGAAAGTGTTGGAGCTTACAAGGAAACTTCAAGACGAACAGAAGGTTAACGCTTACATTGGTGCAAAAAGGAAGCGTCCATGGGATACTTGAAGACTTTGTGTTATCTTTATTGTTTTATTTTTATTCCTATTTTAATTCTTTCCTTTTTGTAAAAGATGATAATAAAACAATTTACATTTTTTCTTTAAGCATTATTAATAAAGTTTCTTTCTTGTTTGGTTTAAACGAATTTGAATTCCATGGTCCTTGAAAACATTGCATACGCATAAACATATCATTCATAAACATTACATCACATGTTTCTATAAGCAGGTCTCTCATCTTTCCACTGTTTATTTCAGTAAGGAAATGGATCTTGAACAATCCGTCAAGAATCTCCAAGCTCAGAATGCTGAGTTCCAAGCTTTGATCCTGAATTTGTCCAAGGGGCAAGATGAGCTGAAATCTCTTCTAACTAAGAAGGAGAAGAAGGCCAAGAAGCAGGTAGGTGTCTTCAGCTTGGGAAGAAGGTTCAGAGGCCCTCTCACAAGGGCCAAAGAAGTTGAAATCCACGAAAACGACGAACATGAGGATAGTGTTAGTGTCAAAACTGACGTAAAAAGTAATCATGATTCTGTCAAGCCCTCTGAGGAAGAAGGAGACTACTGTCGCACGCTCGCGAAAATGAACAGAGTCGCCACTAATATATTTATCCCAAAGAGGGAAAGGAATATCAGAAAACCTGGAATAAAGAAAGGATAAGAAAAGGTCTTTCGACCAGAGATAGGGTACGGGAGTCGGTTACGCGAGGGGAAGGTACTAGCACCCCTCACGCCCATCGTACTCGATGGTATCCACCTATGTTTGTTGCTATCTAAAGGGTGTGTAAATCTATAGCTTAATGCAAAGGGAATGCATGCAAAGGAAAGAAGAAGAAACACGGGGAAAATAAGGTTATAAATAGTTGTGCTCGCTTAGGCCCCGCGACCTAATGCCTACGTATCCTTTTCAGGAATCAGAGCGTCGTAGTTCGGCTCTTTAGTTTTTGTTTGTTTTTGTGTTTTTTAGTGGACGAAGTTACATTCGCAATCTAGCGTCAGGATAGCGGCTCGTTGAGTGGAGTCTTATGCGTTACCAGTCTGCGATCGAAAGGAAGCAACATGTCCGATTAAGGGAAAGAATGCCTCGGAGGCGAGATGAAGAGGAGATTTTGAGCGTTTCGAGCGGAACCCTAAAGCAAGGGAGACTCGAGTTGCTCTTTGGTTTGTGTTTTTTAAAAATTGGGAACTTACGCTCGAATGGTTCCCTTAAGCAAGGGAGATCCAAGCACTCGAATGATTCCCTTAAGCAAGGGAGATTCAAGCTTCCATTCCCTATTTAATGATTTTCACTTTTTTATTAATGTTTTTTAATATTTTCTTGGTATTTTTTATGGGGATTTAATTTGGATATTGTTAGGTGTTTTAAAGTTGAAAAGGATAAGAAACTAGCCTAAGTATGAAGGAAATTTCTACCTAATGTTATCATGGTTTCTACCTAAGGTTAGGAATAAAAGAAAATGAAAATAAAGATCACAATTAGAAGTCAACAAGTAGGATACATGAAAATAGTACAAGAGCATGAAATAGAACAAGTCAAAATATAGCACAAAAGTGAATTAAAAGTACTATTATTTTTATGTTGATTTTTATGAGAGAAATTGAATTACAAGTCAAGTAAAAAGACTAAAAAACAAATAGCCTAAAAACTAATATTTTTTATGGTTATTTTTATATGCCACAAATTGAATTAAAGTCTAAGAAAATAATAGGAAAAAATGTCATTTTTATTACTAACAGAAATGATAAAAAATCTAGTTAAAACCTAAATTCAAGTGATTAAAAAAAGAGGAAACAGGGGGGTGTAAGTTGAAAATGAAGGTGTAGGTAGCAATATGGGCGCAAGGCCCAGTCAGATCAAGGTCCATGAATGTTTGTTTTGATTTTTGTAGTGAAAGAAAACGGTACGTGGGCCAGTGGGGGTGTGACTTAGCAATTTCGTGGCCCAATATTTCATGTTCAGGTTCTTAATCCAATTATTATTATCAGAATTATTATCAGAATTTATTAAGAGTAAAAAAATTAACAATTAATTAATAAAAATAAAAATAAAAAAAGGAGCAATTGAGATTGGGAATTAGGGTTAACCTGGTGTGACTCCTGAGCTACTCAGACTTGTTCTTCTTCACGCCAATTCTCTCTTGCACTCAGACGAACGACGACGACGGCGATGAACCATCCACCACCTCAATTCCGATCGCTTCCGTTCCATGGCGCCACCGTGATTGAACGAGGTATCATCGCTATGGATCTCTCTTACCTCTCATCACTCATCTCTCGGCTCAATCTTTCTCGCTTCCGTCTCAGACATTCTCTTTATCGTTCTCAAACGGCGCCTTCTTCTTCTTCTTCTTCACTCGTGGTCGAAGACGGTGGCTTATCTTCAGCTTCTCCGACGCAAATCCCTGGCCATCGTTGTAGACATGACCGGAATGGATTCAACCTCGCCTCAGTTCCCTTTCTCTCATCACTCCTCTCTAACACGGTGTTGTTGTTGCGGTTTGATACGATGATGAGGCGATGAAGATATCAAAGTAAGTTCTTGATCCCTTGGCTTCTTCTTCTTTTCGTTTTCGGATCCGTTCTTCTTGATTGATGGCGCTGCGCCTTTGATGTGATGATTACGGATGTTATTTGTTGAAGTTGCTGGATCAGTGAGAGTGGATGATGCCGAAGGATGAAGTGAAGATTACAGTGATTGAAGAATTGTTCTGGAAGCAGAGATGGTTTTGAAGATGATCAATGAAGTGTGAACTCGAAGAGTGAAGAAGATGAAGAGGGTGAAGAGTTGGAGATGAAGATGATGCTGAGGTATGAAGGGTGAAGGTCGAAGTGAAGAGGTGGAGATGGAGGTTTAGGAAGAGAAGGAAAATGGAAGATGAATGGGAGCAGAGAAGAGTGAAGAGGATGAGAGGGTGAATGTGATGAATGATGAAGATGGAAAATGGTGGAGGAACTTGATGAAGGTGATGAGAAGCTTGATGAATGGCTAAGGGCCTCAATGAAGAAGGGATCAATCTGTTATATAGAGTTCTCAGGTAACTAATCTCTGAAGTTTCTGTTAGATTTCTGTTGAATTCTGTTAGAGGTTAGACTTCTGTTGAGAATTGGTTATAGGCTTTAGAAGTTGTTATGAATTGGTTAGGATTGGTTAGAGAAATCAGTTAGGTGGTTGAAAGTTAGTTAGAAATTGGTTAGAAGTTAGTACTAGGTTGTTGGATGTTAGAAGTTTCTGTTATGGTTAGTTTGGTTTAGAAATAATGATGAGGGTTTTGTTATGTATATAGCTAAACTAGTTAACAAATATAATTAGGGGATTGTTAGAGGTTTGGAAATGTTTGAGATCTGTTATTGGTTTTCTTTGACTGAATTTGGTTTTTATGTATTATGCAGGGTATTGGCAGCATGTTGTTTTTACAGCATTTGGATGCATTGGAGACTACATGAAAGTTTGGGGTGGTGATGCATATGGTGAGGACCTGGTGGAATGAAGATGACACAAGCAAGATGAATTTTGGATGACATTTGAAAGTAAACTATGATGGGAACAATGAGCTTTAGGAAGTAGGAATCTAATACACTTTTGTGTAACTTTTCTCCTTTGCATTTACATTTGGAATTTGTAATGAATTTGTAATCTTTTAATGGAATTTGCATAAATGTGAATGATGTTGCCTTTGTATCTTGAATCTTCTTTTCGAATTTACTAAGAGTCGAGTTTTAGTATCACGACCAAGCACATGTCTATGGATAATTAGATTCACGAAATTGATTGAACAACCATGAATCAAGTAGCTTTGATAAAGAAATTTGAATAAATGCCCCAAATTCAACTTTAAATCAATAGGATCTCAATTCTTCAAATTAGGTTAACTTGCTTGATAAGCAACATATGATTGAAAGAATGATTATCAATTCCATAGCAATACTTTGAAGAACAGACAGACCTAGAAGACAGTTTACCCCGATCAACATGCCTTTGTCTCAAGTCCTGCAACATCTATTGAAGGCTAACTTGATCACCACGAAAGATCCTCCAAAGATTGTCAACACTGCAAATCCAACTTATGATCCTAAGGTTACATGTGCTTATCATTCCAATGCTCCTGGACACCATGCGGACAATTGTTGGGCACTGGGAAACAAAGTCCAGGATATGATACAAGCTGGTGAAATCGAATTCAACGCTCTAGAGACTCCTAATGTCATCACTGCTCCTATGCCAAAACATAATACGACTATTAATGCTATCATGGATGTAGTCTATGTCCATGATGTGAGAGATCTGTCAACTCCTCTCCCGGTCATCAAAAGAAAGTTGTTGCAAGCCGGTTTATTTCCGGGTTGCGATGTGGGTTGTTATTATTGTGCGTCCCAACCCAATGGTTGTGAGAATCTGAAAAGAGGAATTCAAGGTTGGAGGGATCGTCGCACTATCATGTTTGAAAAGATCCCTTCTGTAGAGAATTTGTGCGAAGGTTTCTCCCGTGGCTTGAAGATTGAAGACGTATCAGCAACTTCCAAAACTCCGTTGAAGATCCCTACTAAGGCTCCATTCAAGATTTCTGCTGAACCCCGTGTGGCTCCTGTGATCGTCCCTAAGCCTGGCCCAATTTCGTATTCTTCTGATAAGGCTATCCCTTGGAACTATGGTGCCGAGGTCTATATTCAAGGAGTTAAACAAGAACTTGTAGCTGATAAGGTTGCTGAAGACACTAATCCTGACGTGGGTAATATTTCCGGAACTAGTAAAGTAACAAGAAGCGGAAGAGTGTTTTCTCCAGAAATCTCTCCAAACACTGCTGCACCTACTGGTACCCCTATTCCTAATCAGGATGCTGATACCAGAGGTAAAGGGCCGTTGCTTGAACCCATCCAGACACCGGTCGAGATTGTTACTGAAAATCCATCTCCTGAAGAAGAAAATGAGTTCTTGAAGATCATTCGCAAGAGTGATTATGACATTTTTGAACAGATGGGGCATACTCCCTCCAAGATCTATATGCTGTCACTCCTAAGTTGTTCCAAGACTCACGCTAAAGCTATGATGAAGTTTCTAGAGGCTGCCCATGTGCCACAAGAGATTTCTGTCACTCAACTTGAGAATTGTATTGCCAATCTAACAACAGACAATTACCTTGGGTTTTCCGATGCTGATCTAAGTCCCAGTAGAAGGAATCATAACAAGGCTCTTCACATCTCCATTGAATGTGGGGGCACCACTCTAGCCCATGTATTAGTTGACAATGGTTCATCCCTGAATGTGCTACCCAAGATGGTATTAGACAAACTCAACCCCAGAGGAATCGTGCTGAAATCCAGTGATGTGATAGTAAAAGCTTTCGATGGTTCGATGAGTACGGTATATGGCGAAGTTGAGCTCCCAATCAGAGTAGGTTCTCAGAATTTCAACACTTGTTCTATGTGATGGACATCCATCCCGCTTATTCTTGCCTGCTTGGACGCCCTTGGATACATGAGGCAAATGCCGTGACTTCAACTCTGCATCAAAAACTGAAATACCCGGCGAAAGGCAAGATCGTCACTGTGTATGGTGAGGAAGAATGCGTGGTGAGCTTCATAGATGAGACCAAGTATGTTGAGTTTACTGGAGAAGCCTTTGAATCTCCCCGTCAGGCGTTTGAGTTGGTCCCTCAAGTGGTTCCTGAGGCTAAGGCTGCCCACACTGTTCCTAAAGTTACCAGAATTCCTCCTACAATGGCTTCTCTGAAAGATGCTAGGGCTGTGGTTGAAGAAGGTGGTTGTACTATCTGGGGGCAACTCCCTGATATTCCTTAAAAATCCAACAAATGGGGTGTAGGATGCACTATCAAAGAACAGAATGGAGAACAACACTCTCGTCAAGAAGGTTTGAAATATCGTTTCATAAGCAAAGGGGTCAATGCCATAGGAGAAGATGAAGATGATTACAACTTGGACAAGTGGATCTTTCCTACATCCGACAAAGGGCTGGACAACTGGAAGACTGAAGACATTGTCTCTACCTCTTATAGTCAGGAGTAATTGCCATTTCTAGTTTTTGTTTTGCTTTCCCTTATGTTTTCCTAGTTTTGTTTTCTGTATTTCAATAAACAATAAACTTTAACGCCATGTGTCTTACCCGGGGCACAACGGTCTGTTTGTTAGGGCTTGTCATTTCATAAGCATATTTTCATTCAATAAAGCATTGAACATTTCATATTTGAAATTTTCTCTTTCTTTCACTTTTATTATTTTCAAAATAGCTATGTGTTCTTATACACACCCACATAATACACTGCAGATCCATATCCACTCTGGATTCCATTGATAACGAATCTGCTATTGCCAACTATGACTTTAAAAATCCGATCTACCAAGGTGAGGTAGATTGTGAAGTGCCTAGAGAACTTGCTAGATTACTAGAGCAAGAAGAAAAGACTATACAGCCGCATGAAGAGCCAATTGAGGTTGTGAATATAGGTGCTGACAAAGAAAAGAAAGAAATCAAGATAGGGGCTGAGCTAGAAGAGGGTGTCAAACAGAGATTGATTCAGATACCACAGGACAATGTTGAGATATTTGCTTGGTCTTACGAAGACATGCCTGGGCTCGATACTGATATTGTGGTACACCGTCTACCTATCAAAGAAAACAGTCCTCCGGTTAAGCAGAAATTACGAAGAAGCAGGCCTGGCATGGCTCAGAAAATCAAGGAAGAGGTTGAGAAATAGTTCAATGTCGGTTTCCTGAAGGTTGTGAGCTATCCACCATGGATTGCTAATATATTCCCGGTACCTAAGAAAGACGGAAAGGTCAAAATGTGTGTAGACTACAGAGATCTAAATCGAGAAAGTCCCAAGGATGATTTTCCCCTATCACATATTGATATCCTAGTTGATAGTACTGCGCAATGCAAAGTGTTTTCCTTCATGGATGGTTTCTCAGGCTATAACCAGATTAAGATGGCACCCGAAGATATGGAAAAGACAACCTTCACTACTCCTTGGGGCACCTTTTGTTACAAAGTCATGCCGTTTGGGTTAAAGAATGCAGGGGCAACGTATCAGCGTGCAATGGTAGCTCTATTCCATGATATGATTCACAAAGAAATAGAGGTCTATGTTGATGATATGATTGCAAAATCCAACACTGAAGAAGAACATCTGGTCCACCTGCAGAAATTGTTTGATAGGTTGAAGAAATACAAGTTGAGACTGAATCCAAACAAGTGTACTTTTGGAGTGAGGTGTGGTAAGCTACTAGGGTTCGTTGTTAGCAGTAAAGGTATTGAAGTCGACCCTGCAAAAGTAAAAGCCATATACGAGAGATGCCTGCTCCACGGAATGAGAAAGAAGTTAGAGGGTTCTTGGGACGTTTGAATTACACTGCCAGGTTTATTTCCCATCTCACCGCTACTTGTGAGCCAATATTCAAGTTACTGAGGAAAGATCAAGCAGTGAAATGGAATGACCAATGTCAAGAAGCTTTTGACAAGATCAAGAAGTACCTTCAGGAACCTCCGGTTATGATACCACCCGTTGAAGGAAGACCTCTAATTATGTACTTAATAGTGTTGGAGAATTCAATGGGGTGTGTACTGGGGCAACATGACGAGTCTGGTCGAAAAGAGAATGCAATATACTACCTTAGCAAAAAGTTTACCAACTGTGAAACAAGATACTCACTGCTCGAGAAAACTTGTTGTGCTTTGGCATGGGCTGCTCGCCGACTGAGACAGTATATGTTGAACCATACCACTTTATTGATCTCTAAAATGGATTATATCAATTATGTGTTTGAGAAACCCGCTCTCTCTGGACGAATAGCAAGATGGCAAATGATACTAACATAATATGACATTCAATACACAACACAAAAAGCAATCAAAGGAAGTGTGGTGGCAGACCACTTAGCTCAGCAAGCTGTAGACGACTATCAATCTATGAGCTTTGAATTTCCAGATGAGGATGTTATGCTTGTTACTGATTGTGAACAACCTAGTCCGGATGAAGGACCTGAACCAGGATCCCGATGGACCATGGTTTTTTATGGAGCTTCGAATGCACTCGGTAATGGTATTGGCGCTGTGATTATCTCTCCAGCAGGTGGACACACTCCATTTACAGCAAGACTGTGTTTCGATTGTACCAACAATATGGCTGAGTATGAAGCATGTATCTTAGGTCTCAGATCTGCTATTGACTTAAGAATCAAGTCCTTGGAAGTATATGGGGATTCTGCCCTAGTGATTAGTCATATCAAAGGAGAATGGGACACAAAGCATCTTAATCTCATGCCTTACAAGGATTTGGTGTTATCTTTGATTCCTTACTTCGAAGAGATTACTTTCGAACACATTCCCCGAGAAGAGAATCAATTGGCAGATGCATTAGCCACTATGTCATCCATGTTCAAGGTCAGATGGGACAATGAGGCTCCTATAGTTATTATTGAAAGGCATGATGAACCGGCATACTATTACGAGATAGCTACTGAAGAGGTTGAGGAAAAACCATGGTTTTACAAAGTAAAAAGATATCTCAAAGCTCAGGAATACCCCGAAGAGGCATCCATCAACGACAAGAAGTTCTTAAGAAGGTTTGCTTCCAAATTCTTCCTGAGCAATGGAACCCTATACAAGCGCAATCATGATTCAACTCTGCTTCGTTGTGTGAACAAGAAGGAAGCAGAAGAGATTATGGAAGACATGCATGACGGTATCTTTGGAACTCATTCTAGTGGACACACTATGGCTAAAAAGATTCTGAGAGCGGGTTACTACTGGTCCACTATGGAAACTGACTGCCATCAGCATTCCAAGACTTGTCACAAGTGCCAAATCTACGCCGACAAAGTACATGTACCTCCAGTTCCGCTGAATGTCCTGACTGCTCCTTGGCCTTTTGCAATGTGGGGCACTGATATGATTAGGGAAATCAAATCTACTGCTTCCAACGGACATCGCTTCATCCTCGTGGCCACTGATTACTTCACCAAATGGGTAGAAGCTGCTTCATTTGCTTCCGTTACCAAGAATGTGGTGGCCCGATTCATTAAGCACAACCTCATCTGTCGGTATAGCATCCCCGAAAGGATCATCACAGACAATGGTACCAACCTGAACAACAAGATGATTACTGAGCTCTGCACACAGTTCAAGATCAAGCACCACAATTCTTCTCCCTATAGACCAAAGATGAATGGTGCAGTGGAAGCCGCCAACAAGAACATAAAGAAGATAGTGCAGAAGATGATAGTGACTTACAAGGATTGGAATGAGATGTTACCATTGTTAGAACAAGATTTGTTCTGATCAATATTCTTAGTTTTGAAGATAACAAGGATATGAATTTTGTGTGAGATAATGTGGTACTCTAATACATTGCAATTTCCATTTCAGGAAATATATAAAGAGTATGCACAAATCAGCGCTCAGAAGCTTTGTCTCAGAAGGTTCAGCATGCAACATCAGAACATGGTCTGGCAAGACATCAGAAGATGGTCAAGGCAGAATCAGAACATGGGTCTATGAAAGCATCAGAAGAACTTGAGATCAGAAGCAGAAGCACTGAAGTTCTCATGGTATCACGCTCAGAAGCACTTCAAGGTCAGAAGACAAGAAGATGCTATGCACCAAGCTGTTTGACTCTGATGATATTCAAATATTATATTCACAAACATCAGATCAGAAGAAAGTACAGGTGGCAGGCTACGCTGACTGACAAAAGGAACGTTGGAAGCTATTAAAGGCAACGTCAGTAGACACAGCGTGAACAAGGCTCGAGGTAGTTGACAAAAGCGTAAAACATTAAATGCAATGCTGTACGGAACACGCAAAGCATTAAATGCTCCCAACGGTCATCTTCTCAAACGCCTATAAATATGAAGTTCTGATGAGAAGCAAGGTTAACAATTCTGAACCAAATTCTGTGAATATTAACTTGCTGAAACGCTGTTCAATTCAAAGCTCAGAAACTTCATCTTCATCAAAGCTCACTACATTGCTGTTGTAATATATTAGTGAGATTAAGCTTAAACATTAAGAGAAATATCACTGTTGTGATTATAGCTTTTCAGAAGCAATTGTAATACTCTTAGAATTGATTACATTAATTTGTAAGTAACTAGAGTGATCAAGTGTTGATCAGGATACTCTAGGAAGTCTTAGCTTGTGTCTAAGCAGTTGTAATTAGAGTGATCACGTGGTGGTCAGGATACTCTAAGAAAGTCTTAGCTTGTGTCTAAGCAGTTGTTCCTGGAGTGATCAGGTTGTGATCAGGATACTCTAGAAGACTTAGTCGCGGACTAAGTGGAAAACCATTATAATCTGTTGCGATTAGTGGATTAAATCCTCAGGTGAGGTAAATCACTCCGTGGGGGTGGACTGGAGTAGTTTAGTTAACAACGAACCAGGATAAAAATAACTGTGCATATTGTTTTTATCGTTCAAGTTTTTAGACTACACTTATTCAAACCCCCCCTTTCTAAGTGTTTTTCTATCCTTCAATTGACATCAGAGCGCCGGTTCTAAGGTGCAAGCACTTAACCGTGTTTAGAAAAGATTCAAGAAGAGAAAAACGCTTCAGTAAAAGATGGCTGGTGAAATTCCAACAAATCCAGCTGCATCTACATCTGGCTCTGCTGAGCAATACAATGGTAACAATGGTTATACTAGACCACCAGTATTTGATGGTGAAAACTTTGAATACTGGAAAGATAAACTGGAAAGTTACTTTCTTGGTCTAGATGCTGATCTATGGGATCTTCTGCTGGATGGTTACAAACATCATGTTAAAGCTACTGGTGTAAGGCTCACGAGAAGCGAAATGAATGATGATCAAAAGAAAGATTTCAAGAATCATCACAAATGCAGGACTATTTTGCTGAATGCTATCTCTCATGCTGAGTATGAGAAGATATCTAACAGGGAAACGGCCCATGACATATATGAGTCCTTGAAGATGACTCATGAAGGAAATGCTCAAGTCAAGGAGACCAAAGCTCTTGCTCTAATCCAGAAATATGAAGCCTTCAAGATGGAGGATGATGAAGACATTGAGAAGATGTTTTCAAGATTTCAAACTCTGACTGCTGGATTGAGAGTTCTCGATAAAGGTTACACCAAGGCTGATCATGTAAAGAAGATTATCAGAAGCTTACCCAGAAGATGGGGTCCAATGGTAACAGCATTCAAGATTGCCAAGAATCTGAATGAAGTTTCTTTGGAAGAGCTTATCAGTGCCTTGAGAAGCCATGAAATAGAGCTGGACGCAAACGAGCCTCAGAAGAAAGGTAAGTCTATTGCATTAAAATCTAATATTAAAAAATGCACTAACGCTTTTCAGGCTAGAGAAGAAGATCCTGAAGAATCAGAATCTGAAGAAGAAGATGAACTGTCCATGATCTCCAGAAGGGTGAACCAACTCTGGAAGAGCAAGCAAAGGAAGTTCAGAGGCTTTAGAAGTTCAAAGAGATTTGAACGTGGAGAATCTTCTGGTGACAGAAGATCTGACAAGAAGAAGGCTGTCTGCTATGAGTTCAATGAGCCTGGACATTACAAGAATGAGTGTCCAAAACTTCAGAAGGAGAATCCCTAGAAGAAGTTTCATAAGAAGAAAGGTCTTATGGCAACATGGGATGATTCTGAATCAGAATCAGGATCAGACTCTAAAGGAGAGCAGGCAAACTTTGCGCTGATGGCGACAGAAGATGATGGATCAGAATCTACATCAGAATCAGATTCTGAAGAGGTATTTTCAGAACTATCTAGAGAAGAGTTAGTTTCCAGTCTAACAGAGCTTCTTGAATTAAAAGCTCATCTTAGTATCAAATACAAAAAGCTGAAAAAGCAATTTGAATTTGAAACTAAGAAGCTTGAGTTGGAAAATTCTGAATTAAAAGAAAAAGTTTTAAAATTATCCAATAATGTTGGATCTCCTTCTGATTCAGAAAAATCCACTCCCAGTCTGAATCATATTCTGAAAGAATATGATTTAAGTTTCAGGAAGTTCTTATCTAGAAGTATTGGCAGAAGTCAGCTAGCTTCTATGATATATGCTGTGTCTGGGAACAAGAGAGTTGGCATTGGTTATGAGGGTGAAATCCCATACAAGCTTGAATCTGTGGATGATATGAAAATATCATACAAGCCTCTGTATAACCAATTTAAATTTGGCCACTCCCATGATATTAAGCACACATCACATGCACAAATTTTTCACTTAACACACACCAAGAAGCATGTGACACAACCTAAGAAATATCATGGAACTCAGAATAAGAAGTATCATACTGTTCCTCCTGCTAAATATTTTGCTAAACCCAAGTTCAATCAGAACTTGAGGAGAACTAACAAGAAAGGACCCAAGAAATTGTGGGTACCTAAGGAGAAGATAATTTCTGTTGCAGATATCCTTGGCGGCAAAGAGGACAGAAAGCAAAATGTCATGGTACCTGGACTCTGGGTGCTCGCGACACATGACGGGAAGAAGGTCTACATTCCAAAACCTGGTGCTTAAACCAGGTGGAGAAGTCAAGTTTGGAGGAGATCAGAAAGGCAAAATCATTGGCTCTGGAACCATAAGTCTTGGTAACTCTCCTTCCATAACTAATGTACTTCTTGTTGATGGATTAGCTCATAACTTATTGTCCATAAGTCAATTAAGTGACAATGGTTATGACATAATCTTTAATCAAAAGTCTTGCAAGGCTGTAAGTCAGAAGGATGGCTCAATCCTATTTACAGGCAAGAGGAAGAACAACATTTATAAGATTGATCTTTCTGATCTTGAGAAGCAGAAGGTGACTTGTCTTATGTCTGTTTCTGAAGAGCAATGGGTCTGGCACAGAAGATTAGGACATGCTAGTTTGAGAAAGATTTCTCAGATTAACAAACTAAATCTAGTCAGAGGACTCCCAAATCTGAAATACAAATCAGATGCTCTTTGTGAAGCATGTCAGAAGGGCAAGTTCTCCAGAACTGCATTCAAGTCTAAGAATGTTGTTTCTACCTCAAGGCCATTAGAACTCTTGCACATTGATCTGTTTGGCCCAGTCAAAACAGCATCTGTCAGAGGGAAGAAATATGGATTAGTCATCGTTGATGATTATAGCCGCTGGACATGGGTAAAGTTCTTGAAACACAAGGATGAGTCTCATTCAGTGTTCTTTGAATTCTGCACTCAGATCCAATCTGAGAAGGAGTGCAAAATCATAATGGTCAGAAGTGATCATGGTGGCGAATTTGAGAACAGATTCTTTGAGGAGTTCTTCAAAGAAAATGGTATTGCCCATGATTTCTCTTGTCCTAGAACTCCACAGCAAAATGGAGTTGTAGAGCGAAAGAATAGGACTCTACAAGAAATGGCCAGAACCATGATCAATGAAACCAATATGGCTAAGCATTTCTGGGCAGAAGCAATAAACACTGCGTGTTATATTCATAATAGAATCTCTATCAGACCTATTCTAAATAAGACTCCTTATGAATTGTGGAAGAACAGAAAGCCCAACATTTCATATTTCCATCCTTTTGGATGTGTATGTTTTATTCTGAATACTAAAGATCATCTTGGTAAGTTTGATTCTAAAGCACAAAAGTGTTTCCTTCTTGGATATTTTGAACGCTCTAAAGGCTACAGAGTATACAATACTGAAACATTGATTGTAGAAGAATCAATCAATATCAGGTTTGATGATAAGCTTGGTCTTGAAAAACCAAAGCAGTTTGAGAATTTTGCAGATTTTGATATTGATATATCAGAAGCAGTAGAACCAAGAAGCAAAGCTGCAGAAGCTGGCAGTCTCAGAAGAAATGGATCAGAAGATCAAGTTGCCGCATCTTTAGAGAATCTTAGGATTTCTGAAGAACCAACTATCAGAAGATCACCTAGACTTGCATCAGCTCATTCAGAAGATGTGATCCTTGGAAAGAAAGATGATCCCATCAGAACAAGGGCATTCCTTAAGAACAATGCAGAATGTCAATTAGGTCTTGTTTCTTTGATCGAGCCAACTTCTGTTGATCAAGCTCTAGAAGATCCAGACTGGATAATTGCCATGCAAGAAGAACTAAATCAGTTTACAAGGAATGATGTATGGGACTTGGTTCCTAGACCAAAAGGATTTAACATCATCGGTACTAAGTGGGTTTTCAGAAACAAGCTAAGTGAGAAAGGTGAAGTGGTAAGAAACAAAGCCAGACTGGTTGCTCAGGGTTATAGTCAGCAAGAAGGGATTGATTATACAGAAACCTTTGCACCAGTGGCCAGGTTAGAATCTATTCGTCTATTAATTTCTTTTGCCACTCAACACAACATCACTCTTTATCAGATGGATGTCAAGAGTGCCTTCTTAAATGGTTATATAGATGAAGAAGTGTATGTTCACCAACCTCCTGGTTTTGAAGACTCCATGTCTCCAAATCATGTTTTCAAATTAAAGAAATCATTATACGGATTGAAACAAGCTCCCAGAGCTTGGTATGAACGTTTGAGTTCTTTCCTTCTGGAAAATGATTTCACTAGAGGAAAAGTGGACACTACTCTCTTTTGTAAAACATTTAAAAAGGATATTTTAATTTGTCAAATATATGTTGATGATATTATGTTTGGAACATCTAATGCTACACTTGGAAAGGAGTTTGCTGAGTCTATGCAGGCTGAATTTGAAATGAGCATGATGGGAGAACTCAAGTATTTCCTTGGGATTCAAATCAACCAAACTTCCGATGGAACCTATGTTCATCAAACGAAGTATGTGAAAGAACTTCTGAAGAAGTTTAATCTTTCTGAAAGCAAAGAAGCCAAAACTCCTATGCATCCAACTTGTGTACTGGGTAAGGATGAGGTAAGTAAGAAGATAGATCAGAAGTTGTACAGAGGTATGATTGGATCTCTTCTATATCTAACAGCGGTTAAGAAGGTAAGTAAGAAGGTAGACCTGACATTCTCTTTAGTGTTTGTTTGTGTGCTCGATTCCAATCAGATCCAAGAGAATCTCATTTAACAGCGGTTAAGAGAATTCTAAGGTATCTGAAAGGTACTACTAATGTTGGTTTAGTTTACAGAAGATCTAAAAATTACAACTTAGTAGGATTCTGTGATGCTGACTATGCTGGAGATAGAATAGAAAGAAAGAGCACTTCTGGAAGTTGTCAATTTCTTGGAAGTCATCTGATCTCATGGTACAGCAAGAAGCAAGCTACTATTGCCCTCTCAACAACAGAAGCAGAATATGTTGCTGCTGCTGGTTGTAGCACACAAATGCTCTGGATGAGAAGTCAGCTGGAAGATTATCAGATATATGAGAGTAACATTCCTATTTTCTGTGATAATACTTCTGCTATATGTTTATCTAAGAATCCTATTTTACATTCAAAAGCTAAACATATTGAGATTAAACATCATTTCATAAGGGACTATGTTCAGAAGGGTGTTATATCTTTAAACTTTGTGGATACAGACCATCAATGGGCTGATATCTTTACAAAACCCCTTGCTGAAGATAGGTTTAAGTTCATTCTGAAGAATATCAGTATGGATTTATGCCCAGAATGAGAAGATGAGAAGATCTTATGTATGAGTATCTTCTGAAATGAAATTGGATTATTTTTTTTAAGAAGTTCTGATTGAAATCAATTAGAAATTGTGATTCAGTTATTACTAACGTTTCATTGTCTAAGTTGATTCAGAATCTCTTTAATAGCAAAACAGCTGTAACTGGCTATCCAGATGGTAAACACATGTTCACTATTTCTGGACAAGCGTGCGTGCAGTTGAGGGGACGTCTACTTAGGTAACTGTGCAAATCTCGTCTTTTGTCATTATTATCTCTCCTCACGTCACATAACATTAAATGCCATTCATCATTTCTTTTATCGTCCTTCTTTTCTTTTTTATATTCCTCGAACGTTTCCCTCTTCTTTTTCCCTCTATTTATTCCTTCATTTCGTTGCATTTTTTCAATAAGTCTTGGCTCTCTTTCTCTTTCTTTTTCTCTCTTGTCCAACAAAGTTTTTCTTTGGCATAAACCCTAGTTCATTCATCTTCAACCTAGCGTTCATCATGAATCCTTTCAACTCAATGAGAACGGATGGAAGGGTTAATCAGTTACAGGATGTGAAGCATACCTTGGGATGGCTCTCCAAGTCTCTTTCAAGACAGATCTCTTCCTCAATGCTGTTATCAACATTTATCCAAAGGAAGAAGACCTTCTTGAGTCACTGGAGCCCATTTGCAACATTAGCTCCCTGTCTATGAACTGTCCCTCACTTCCTCTTTGGTCTCTTGGATCTCTCCTACAGTGGAGGTTCTAGTCTGGACAGGCATGAAGAGTTTTCAAGCTTCCATGGCTGAACAAACTGAAGACCAGAGGGTTCTTGAGTTGTTTGCGCAGTCTTTGCGTAGGATAGAGTCTTAGGCTTTGTGTCCTTGTAGTTTTCTTTCCTTGTTGCATCTGTTTTCCTGCATTCCTCTTTTGTAATCCTTCTTGTTGAAATCAATGAAAAGTTATTTATGTTTCTTTCCTTTTGTCTCTTGCTTTACATCTGAATCTTTTACATTCTTTTTGATGATATGAAAAAAAGGGGGAGAAATATGTGATAAATGATTTGATTTAATCAGTTGCTTTACTAACAGAAGCTGCAAGCTTCATATGTTTCTAAGTTGTGTTGTTGCAGGAATCGAAGATTCAAGATCAACATAAGAAGCAACAAGATGATGAATCAAGCTCTTGGATTCTTGAAGCAAGCTGAGTGCTAGGAAGCTTCAGAATCAGAAGCAAGAAGGAAGAATGATCAGAAATAGCTCTTGGATTCTTGAAGCAAGCTGAGTGCTAGGAAGCTTCAGAATCAGAAGCAAGAAGGAAGAATGATCAGAAATTCTGATAATAGAATATGATTCAAATCACTGTCTATTTGCTCTGATACATTGTCTATTGGATCTGATATATTCTATATGGCTTATATGGCTCTGATACATATTTTGTGTTCTGATACACATTTTATGTTCTAACTCATTCATGCTGACTTTTGTCGTTTAGTTTTGTTCTGTAACATTTCAGGATGTAGAGATGCTCTGATGATGCTCTGGTACATTCAACAATGTTCTGATACAACCTAGCATGAAGTGATGTAAGAAGAAATTCAAAGCTCTGAAGCTATCCGAGGGAAGCAGAAATCAGAAGCTGTGAATGTTCTAGAGATCCAGAAAACTCAAGTTCTGAAGCTGTCCTAAATGGAAGCAGAAATCAGAAGCTGTGAATGTTCTAAAGATCAAAGAAATTCAAGTTCTGAAGCTGTCCTAAATGGAAGCAGGAATCAGAAGCTGTGAATGTTCTGAAGATCAAAGAAATTCAAGTTCTGAAGCTGTCCTAAATGGAAGCAGGAATCAGAAGCTGTGAGTGTTCTAGGGATCTAAAGAAATTCAAGTTCTGAAGCTGTCCAATGGAAGCAGAAGTCAGAAGCTATGAATTATCAGAAGCAGGAAGCTTATGTGATCGTCTCTACCAAAATAATCAGGGAAGTCTTTTATTATTAAAAGTTCTTCGAGTATTTATTTCAGGGGGAGATTATTCATCTCAGGGGGAGATTGTTAATCTCAGGGGGAGACATATTCACATGCTTATGCTATAGCTGTGTAATTTGTCTTTAGCCGTCTGCTCTTTCTGATCGCAAATTCATATCATTTATATATGTTTTTGTCATCATCAAAAAGGGGGAGATTGTTAGAACAAGATTTGTTCTGATCAATATTCTTAGTTTTGATGATAACAAGGATATGAATTTTGTGTGAGATAATGTGGTACTCTAATACATTGCAATTTCCATTTCAGGAAATATATAAAGAGTATGCACAAATCAGCGCTCAGAAGCTTTGTCTCAGAAGGTTCAGCATGCAACATCAGAACATGGTCTGGCAAGACATCAGAAGATGGTCAAGGCAGAATCAGAACATGGGTCTATGAAAGCATCAGAAGAACTTGAGATCAGAAGCAGAAGCACTGAAGTTCTCATGGTATCACGCTCAGAAGCACTTCAAGGTCAGAAGACAAGAAGATGCTATGCACCAAGCTGTTTGACTCTGATGATATTCAAATATTATATTCACAAACATCAGATCAGAAGAAAGTACAGGTGGCAGGCTACGCTGACTGACAAAAGGAACTTTGGAAGCTATTAAAGGCAACGTCAGTAGACACAGCGTGAACAAGGCTCGAGGTAGTTGACAAAAGCGTAAAACATTAAATGCAATGCTGTACGGAACACGCAAAGCATTAAATGCTCCCAACGGTCATCTTCTCAAACGCCTATAAATATGAAGTTCTGATGAGAAGCAAGGTTAACAACTCTGAACCAAATTCTGTGAATATTAACTTGCTGAAACGCTGTTCAATTCAAAGCTCAGAAACTTCATCTTCATCAAAGCTCACTACATTGCTGTTGTAATATATTAGTGAGATTAAGCTTAAACGTTAAGAGAAATATCACTGTTGTGATTATAGCTTTTCAGAAGCAATTGTAATACTCTTAGAATTGATTACATTAATTTGTAAGTAAATAGAGTGATCAAGTGTTGATCAGGATACTCTAGGAAGTCTTAGCTTGTGTCTAAGCAGTTGTAATTAGAGTGATCACGTGGTGGTCAGGATACTCTAAGAAAGTCTTAGCTTGTGTCTAAGTAGTTGTTCCTGGAGTGATCAGGTTGTGATCAGGATACTCTAGAAGACTTAGTCGCGGACTAAGTGGAAAACCATTGTAATCTGTTGCGATTAGTGGATTAAATCCTCAGGTGAGGTAAATCACTCCGTGGGGGTGGACTGGAGTAGTTTAGTTAACAACGAACCAGGATAAAAATAACTGTGCATATTGTTTTTATCGTTCAAGTTTTTAGACTACACTTATTCAAACCCCCCCCCTTTCTAAGTGTTTTTCTATCCTTCAACCATTTGCTCTTCATGGTTACCGCACTTCGGCACGTACTTCAACCGGGGCAACCCCGTTTTCACTAGTCTATGGCATGAAAGCAGTATTACCGATTGAAGTTCAGATTCCATCTCTGAGGATCATGAAGGATGCAGAGTTTGATGAAGATGAATGGATCCAGACTCGACTAGACCAGATAAACCTGATTGATGAAAAGAGGCTTGCGGCTGTCTGTCATGGGCAGTTGTATCAGAAGCGTATGATCAAGGCATTCAACAAAAAAGTCAAGCAACAAGCATACCAGACTGGTGACCTGGTAATAAAGCGAATCATTCTACCACAAGGTGATCCTAGGGGCAAGTGGACTCCCACATATGAGGGACCATTTGTAATCAAGAATATATTCTCTGGAGGAGCTATGATACTCACTACTATGGACGGCGAAGACTTTCCACACCCTGTGAACGAAGACATAGTCAGAAAATACTACGCATAAGTAAGACCTGCTAGGTCGATGTACCTAGGAAAAAGTAAGGGCATCCCGGCGAACCAAAAGGGTTCAGGCAAAAGTTAGGGATATATATGTAAAAATGTACACCCAGCAAGTTGAAATCCCGAAAGGGCGACTTGGGCAAAAAAGGGTATCCTGGTAGGCTGGAAACCTGAAAAGGAGGCCTAGGCAAAAGTTAAGGATTGAAGCGTACGACTATGTCTCATTCAGATCACTCATCATTCAGCTTTATTACCAATATCAAGTTCAAAAGGCACCGACCAATTCAATCACCTTTCTCCAACAAGCAAGGGATGAGATGCTTGAAGACATAGTAGCAATAGCGGAATTGAAACTAAATAGGATCATTTTCACACAACTATCTTTCTTTCTGTTTTTACTTTATACCTTCTTCAAAAAAAAAACACACAACGTTGTTCTTTTATCATTTTTTCCTATTTATGGCTCTTTCTTAATACAAATCAGTTTCTTTTCTACTCTCTTGAGTGTTTATTTTTTTCTCAAATGCGCAAACGCCCAATGATAATCTTGAATGAACATATGCATATGAACATGATTAATATTTATCTTTTCCTTTGTAAAATATCTGTATATTTGTAAAATACAGGAAAGGCAACCATACAATGTATAAGTAATCCAGAAGAGTCAACAATCTAGAGGGATCCCCACAGAGTAATCATTAAAAGTTATCTTCCCAATAGAGACTCAATTCCCCAACAAAGTTTACATCTTTGACACTGCCGGCTCGCCGATACTTCTCTTTTCTCCAAACAGGGTTATTCATCTCCCTTATACCCAGTCAGGGTACATCAAGATCAATCATTCAAATCGCTTTCATCCCCAAGCAGAAATCATAAATCCCCAGCTGCACATCTTCAATACAAGATCAGGCATTAGGATCCCATTACTATAGAGTTGAAAGCTCTCAGAAATACTCCACGCAGCATAAATCATAATCATACATCATACATACTTCCTATACATTGCATACAGTTCTAATTCATACATAACCTACAAAGTTCCTCATTTATTTTGAGGACTTCAGCTCATACATTACATGCATCATAAACATTGCATAAAACTGACATTGTTACCAAGTGAATGTTATTTTACAGGTACATTACAGAGGTAATCAAAGATTCAAATATGAAATTCATTCAAGGCAAAGCCTAACGTACGGCTCATTCTGACAATTATTGGATTTGGTCTAACATACGACCCATCCTTGGCAGTCTAACGCATGGCTCATTCTGATACTCCTCAAAACGGTGGATCCAGTCTAACGTACGACTCATCCAAGTTCAGCCTAACGTACGGCTCATTCTGTTACTTCTCAAAATAAAGGATTCAGTCTAGCGCACGACTCATCCTAGGGTACAACCTGACGTACGGTGTATTCTGACAACTATCAACACAGGGGATTCGGTCTAACGTAGGACCCATCATTCAGCCTAACGCAGGGCTTTCCAGACATTTATCAATGCAAATTGGATCCGATCTAACATACGACCCATCTATCAACCTAACGTACGACTTACTTTGACACTTATCAATATGGTGGATTTAGTCTAACATACGACTCATCCTAAGTATATCCTTAAGATACAGTCTAACGTACGACATATTCTGATTCTCAAGTCTATCAAGCTGGATGGCATCGTTAAGCCCATCTCCAGAAAAGGCCCCTACATCAGCAAGGGCAAGCTGGATGACAACCCTAAGGATTACTGAAGTGGGTGGTAGTATATTTCCAACTCTTTGAAGATAGTGATAGAATGAAAGACACCTTAACCCTCATAAAGTAGGAGACTAAAGATTCCATTTAAGTGCTTATATAATCGGTGTATCTGGAAAAGTAACTTGAAATCCTCATATTTATGGAAGAGAGGAAGTATGAAAGTTTGCTTAGTCGTGTCTGTCCCAGTGGCTAGAGTCTTTGTAAAAGTGGGAGAGTAACTCCTAAGATACTAAGGAAATTCACACACACACACACACACACTTAAAACATTTTTAAAACCTATTTTGGCCTAAAAAACACCTAAAAATGTTTTTGAGCCCTAGCTAATTGATTAGGAAAGTTCCACCCTCATTAGAAGAGAATTTTGAACTACCTAATCGATTAGATCCTAAGTTCAATCGATTAGATGAAACAAAATAAATTATATAATCAATTATGACAATCTCTTAATGATTGGTAACGATTCTCTATCCAAACGTTCCCAATTGGGCAGTAATAATCCATTATTTGTGATTATTTGTGGCATCTAATCAATTAGACTTAGGACCTAATCAATTAGGTGAGTTAATCGGCCCATGGATCTTTTCCTCTTTTATTCAAATATTCTCCTATATTAAGGAGGTGTCTCGTCACTTCATTTCATACAAGAATTCAGGATTTCTCTAATTCTTTGCATTTTATCTCTCTCTTCTCTCTCTCTCTCTCTATCTATCTATCTATCTATCTTAAAATATTTTCTTTTCACCAAAGTTGCCTTATTGCCTTGTGAGTGAAAACCACTTGTGAGGAAAAAGTTGTACTGGTGTCGTGCCATTATTGATAATTTCAAGAGTGTGATACTCTTGAAGAATAGATTTAGGTTCTTGAGATTAAGCAGTCTTAAAATCTTGGTTTGGTTCTATAACTTAGCCTAGAAAAGTTTTGTTTGGTTATTGAGACCAATCTATAAAATCTCTACTTGGTTCGTTAGCTCAACCCATGGAAAATATTTATTTTGGTTGGAGATAATCCAATGTAAAATCTCTTGATATTCTTGTATCAAAGATTAGTGGGCATAATATGTAAAAGCTAAATAGTATAGTCAAATCTCAAGATTTCTTGGGGACAGGAGTAGGTTAACGCTAGGCCAAACCTGGATAATTCTCTGATGCCATATCTCTAACCCTTATCTCTTTTTTTTTTTCTTTTTAATTTTCTACTTTTATTTTCCACAATTTTTTATTTTGATCTAAAACATACTAACACAATTTTCTTCTTAAGTAACAAAAACTTGAAATTAATCCCAAATTTTGAATACCACAATTTACCCCCTCCCCCCTCTTGTGCTTAGAGTCACTTGTTCAACAATATATTCTTAGAGAATATAACTTTTGAGCAAATCTCCTATCCAAGCTTGCCAATACAAAGAAGCCAAGGCATAAAAAATAATGATACTGTAAACATTTTCACCCCAAGTACTGAAGCTTTTGTAGTTAACACCATCGATAAAGATTACGACACGGGTTAGATCATGCCTATAACCCAATAGTTGACAAGCAAACATTTACCCTAAACTGAAGAAGAGGCGAGAAAAATTAAAAATGTGTCTATGACATACACTTTGGTTGCAAAAAATTTATACAAGATGGTAAAAGCTATGCCTATGTTCACATGTATTGGAGAGAACTATATAGGATTAATGCTAATGGAAGTGAGCAAAGACGTTTGTGGTAGCCACATAGAAGGAGGAGTGTTAGAAAAACAAGGTATTAAAGTATGAATTATATTGGCAAACTTTAGTAAGGGACAACTGGTACTTTGTCTAGTGCCAATGATTTTCAAATCTACATCATGTCTTTGTCGAGGTTCTCCACTCAATACCCTCTCCATGACCATTCCATATGTGGGGAGTTGACATTCTAGAACCATTCCTATTGGTCCCAAGTCAATTTAAATTATTACTTATATGCGTGGATTATTTTACTAAGTGGATAGAGGCATATGTGGTGTCCGTAACATCCCGAGCCCCTCGCAAGGAAATTCAGGCACTGCCATGTCACAATCTTCTCTACCCCCTCTCTAGTAGAGTTTTTGCCTTTCGTGGGAAAGGAACCTCGTACCCTGGGGTTCAATTACATGTTCAATCCATTCCCACTACCAATTGAGCTAGTAGCTCAATTGGTAGTGGGAATGGCTTAAACATGTACTTGAACTCCAGGGTACATGATTAGATTCCCAAGAAAGGCAAAAACTCTACTAGAGAGGGGGTAGAGAAGATCGTGAGGTGGCAGTGCCTAGATTGCCTTGCGGGGGGGCCGGGATGTTACAGAGTCAAATATCACTACAGAAATAGTTAGGCACGTTTCTTGGAAGCGGAACATTTGAAGGTTTGGGTTATCAAAGGGAATTGTTTCAAACAATGAAACTCATATACCATAGTCAAGATTTATTTTGAAGTGTGATAACATTAAAGCATTGGGATTATTATGTGGTGGATGGTGATCACATTCCATGTATTAAGAGTTATCAAGTCTTCACATAGGTATGAATATTATGAGAAATATTTATACTAGATTGATAAAACAGTGTCCATAACAAGATAACCATAAAAATGGTTGATGGGTACTCCACAAATCATGATAATGGACATGAGTGCGTAAATGGAATTTCCCCATCATGCGTAACTAGATATATGTTTAAGATCCAATATTAAATTAGACAAGGGTGATACGGTCTATGTCTTGTATTCAATATAAAAAGGTTTTGTCATATCACATGACATTTTTGTGACTTGGCTAGCAATAATGTTTTACTAGACACCACTTACTGTTCATTATATTAAATATGTGATTAAATATAATTGTTACCGTCACAATAACCTATAGGTACATACACATAAGGACATATTGGTGAGAGAGTGAAATACGGAACACGATAAGTATGGTGTACTTAAGAGAATCATAGAACACCATAAGGTACAATGCGCTTAAGTGAATTTTAGAACACTGTAAAGTATTGTACACTAAATTAAAATACGAAATATCGTAAGATATGGTGCACTTAACTGAAATATAGTACACCATAATATACGGTGTATTTAAGTGGAAATTTTTAACTTGCAACCCATACAAGCGGTTCTATAAATAGAACCCTTGTGTAGAAGCTTTCACACGATGAAATTTGGTTTTGAATCCTAGCCGTATTCTCTCTCCGAAGGTGTCATACCCCAAAATTTTCCCATCTCATTTCACCTTTCAAAACTCATACCAAGGTTCAAGACTCGGGGACATACTCTCCGGAACAATGAACTCCTAAACTAGGGTTTTGATTTCTCTGAAGAAAATTAATAAATCAAGGTCTCCAATGGATTTCAGAGGGTTCATGATGTTTCAAATTATCTCTATGACAAAATTCAGGCTTCAATTCCAAGGATTGCTCAGTCAATTGCTCAGAAAGTCAACAGTCGACTAGTTTGACCTAAAAGTCAACTGTGGTCAAAGTACAGTCAAAATTCTTGATTTTTTATCAACATCCTTATTTTGAAGTATTATTCATCATTTGATCAAGGATTGATCATCATTCATCAAGGAAAGTTCAGAAATCAACAAAACCTAAAGTTTCTAAATTAGGGTTTTTTGACCTAAAGTCAACTGAAATTTGACCAGCCATAACTTTCACATGGAACATCAGAAATTTCACATCCAAAGCTAAATTTGAAGGAAATTGAATTCTCTACAACTTTGTCTCTCACATGCCAAGTCTAAAAATGCTTCATTTGAGAGATATGGATCAAAATATTATAGGTCATTTTTGAAGGTCAACCAAAAGCAGCTTTTTGTCAAAGCCCATATCATCAAGATAAAATCTTCAAATGGAAATAAGTTTCCAAAGTGGATTGTAGAGGACATCTTGAGGTTTCCAAAAAGTTCTATAACTCCTCCATATCTTAAAAATTGAGGGAGATATGCCTTGTCAAAGTTGGACTATTTTAAGGGGGAAAATGTGAAATAAAAGGCCTCAAAATGAATTTCTTTGCAAATAGGCCCAAGTTTTATGATCCAATCTTTGTCCTCATGACATTTATGGCCCCATATCCAATGCCACGAATTTTTGGTTTAATATTCATATTTTTATTGAATTTAATTCATAAAAAAATATAATATAAATCAAATAATGTGAAAAATATTAAGAGGATTTGTTTTGATTCTATTTCCACTTGATTCCAATCATCAATTATACCATCTGTCATACCCCAATTTTTGACCTAAGATACCACCTCATATCATTGCATATGCATCATTTGCATCTCTAACAAATTGCATAGCCTGTGTTTGTTACTTGTGACTCAGCAGGATTTGATCAGGAAATCACTCATCAGTACAAGTAACAATCAATTAGGGTTTCGTTCTCCCTTCATTTCAAATGAATCATCTTCATCAACAATCAACATTTGGTCCTCAGAGATTCATTTCAACAAGCTCAAAGGCTTTGAATCAACCAGATTAGGGTTTTGACTGAAGATAGCATACCCCTGACTTTTGCTCAGGATTTGACCTAATGACTTGGGACATGACCTCAAGACCCCAAGTGCATCATTTTGACCTAATCTATTGGCTCAGAACATCTCCTACACAAGGATTGATCAACAGTGAAATTTCAAATCATCAGATTAGGGTTTTGAACTATCAGGGACTAAAATCAGGGATCACATTTGGGAAACCCTAAAAATCCCCAGGAAGTCAATCAAGGGTTTCAATCATCTTTAAATAATCCCTATGACAACATCCAATGGAAATTACATCTCAATTCAAGATCCACAGTCATCAATTTCATCAGGTCGACAATTAGGGTTTTTGACCTAATTCACTGAATAACTGACTTTTTAATCAGGACAAGTTGTCACAACTCAAACTATGATTCAATATCCTCCAATACCTCAATATGATCCATTCATACCATTCATTTGATGAGGATAGCCTGTTTCATTTGAAATCTCCAGAAACGCGATTCGTCTGAAAAAGTCAACTGTACAAGATCACCATTGACTTTTGGGGAAATTTTGGTCAACCATGACTTTTGAAGTTTTAAATCATCAATATATGATATGAGAAGTCATTTGATTAAGAAGAATCAAGAAAATCAATCAAGAATCAAAAAGTCAAAAGTTTGACTTTCCATACTTAGAAAAATTTCTAAGTGTTTTTCATGGTGTTTTTCATGGTTTTTTTCAAACTTTGGAAGGGAATAACTCAAAATTTCACCTACAAACTGAAAAAAACTTCCAACATGAAAGTTGTAGATTTTGATCCAATGAACAACTTTGACACATATAATTTTTTTCCATAAGATCAACCATTTAAGAGATATGGAGCTTCAAAGTTGGAACTTTATGAAAATTTCACTTAAAATCTCATTTTCTTCAAAGTTCATGGATCTTTTTCACCCACTTCCTTAAAGGTCTTGAAGAAACTTTCAACTAGGGTTTTGAAGTGTGCAACATGAGCTTTCCAAAATGTCCAAGAGCATGAAAAAATATGGAGTGTAGCCATGGTTTTGAATTTTGACATTAGTGACCATTATGCTTGAATTTTCACCATTTTTCTCACAAAGTTCTTATACTATATGACCAATAATGCAAGATATGATCAAATAAAATGATGCAAGCAAGAATCTTATCTTTATGATCAAGTTAGAAGAATTTGTGAAACACTTGAAAGCTTTAACCATGGTTAAGCTTTGTAATTATGAGAAAAATATTCCATGCCATCTTTTTCCACAAAATTCATCATGGCATTTTCAATTTGCAAGCAATCCAATTCATAATCTTTGCCTATAAATAGAAGGCCTCACTTCATTGCAAATCACTCCAAAACTTGTCCAAGAACTTGTTTTCTCACTTCTTCCATTTTTACCAAGTTCTTAAGTTTTCAAAGAGGTCAGAATGCCAAATTGCCAATCTTTCAAGTTCTAACCAAAGGAGTCATCCAAACTTCTTCCAAATACCATTTAGAAGTTGTTGGAATACTAACAGAACCCATTCACGAGCCAAACAGCCTAAACACAATTCAAACTTTTTCAAGAAAACTTGAAACTCGAATTTTAGGTTACAGGCCAATTCAGTGAGATCTAAACACTCAAAAACAATCCTCCAGCATCACTGAACCTAACCCGATCATTTCCAAGCTTTGAAGCTTCAAGAACACTCACCCAGAAGCCACGTTTGGTGCAGACAAAAACCAACACGAATTCCATCATACCTGCATCTTTAACAAGATATAACTTCATATTTGTGTTTGGTTAAGTGCTCTGATCATTTCTGGAGCTTTAATTTGAGTTTAATGGCCGTTTGAAGCATCTACCATTTTAGGGTTCTTGAGCTCAATTTTGGGATTATTCGTTTTAGGCAAAAATCTGGAAAAACTAAAGGCATATTTGAACTCAGAGGCAAATTTTAAGTCGAACCATGGTCTCATAATTGATTTATATTGCGTTTTCCTTAACGTTTGATTTGCAGGACCTTTACTCACGGAGAAAAACTGTAGCTAAAACCTTTAGCTACAGTTACAGAGCTAAAACGATGGAGAAAGCTTGAAGATGATGGCGTGGCGATGTATGATTGGGTCATTCAAATACTGCGCGCGTTTTGTTTTGTTCTAGGTTCATGTGCTTCGCTTTCCACGCCACTTGCCATGTACCTCTCCTCTGAGCCATCAGATCTCATTTAAACTCTCATCCAATACTCCTGAAAGCGCCAGTCCACCATAGAGCTTCAGCCTCGCCACACAGGATCCTGGTTTAAATATTTCTTTAACTAATTTAATTTTCTTTGCAAAATTAATTAAAAATACTTTCAAAAATCCAAAAATCATTTTAATTTCACTTTTAGGTTGATAAAATATTTAATTAATTTTTAACATGAAAATATTTTAGTTTTCTTCATAATTAATTTATTTTGTTAAATTAATTAGTAATTGTGTGAATATTTGCTATTAATTAATCTTCAACCAATCAAAAACTCCAAAAAAATATCTTTGATGCATATTTAATTTTATGTTTTCTAATTATTTTCTTTCTTCATGAAAAAATCACAAAAAAATATCTTTTCTTTTAAGATTTAATATTTTCATATAATTTTGTGTAGATAATCATTTAAATTTTTATTTGATTACTGTATATTACTTGAATTTTCTAACTTTATCCAAGACTTCGAGATTGTTTCTCTGTTGTCTTTTGGATTTGTCTGTTTTGTTTGGTCTTCCATTTGCTGTAGGAGTCCGTAAACAATTACTGGATGATCAAAGAATGCTGTAAGCTGTGAACTTATCTGACGTTCTTTTCTGCTGGTATGGATGCTTAGCACATCACTTGAAGATCACGGTAACACCTCAAACTCAGAAATCCATTTTCTCATTCTTCGAGGTAAGCCTAAAACTCAATCAACTGTTTTCACAACAGTAATCGATTCACTTTCAAATCATCCATTGTTTTTCAAAACAGTGGGGCCTCTCGAATATTAGAGAGTATAAGACCCACTCCTTTTTCTTTTTACACAGTCTTTTTGTTCAAAACAAATAAACTTCTTTCAAAACATACTTTTCAAACTGTTTTCAAAACGACGAAACGACGCGTTTGTAAATAAACAATCAACCATGTTTTATGAAATAAAACACGGGCCTCCACGTAGGTATAAGTCCCAAGCCCCTTTTGTACATACCCATTCCTGTACATGAAATTAGGTATTTCATTGTACACCTTTTTGTACATATCTCGATCAATCTGTTTTTTTTAACTTTGAATAACAAACCAAAAAATGAAGGTTTTCTTTAAACCTTCCCAAAAAATACCATGGGCCTCCATGTAGGTATAAGTCCCAAGCCCTTTTGTAAATACCTGTTTACATAGCTTTGAATAAATTCAAGTGGACCTCTCCTCGAGTATAAGTCCCGAGCCCCCGTGTATACAAATGGATCATGCTTACAGGTATATTTCCTTCATAAACTCCATTATATACACACACTTTGTCATATATGTATAACTGTTCATATTTGTTCATGTACTTGTTCATGTTTGTTCGTACTTGTTCATACTTGTGATTGTGTTATATATGCTTGTTCAACTTAGTACAACACTAGGTTCCCCATAGCCTCCTATTGGGCTTCGTGCAAAGAATCTCCCTAGTTTAGGTTAGGACATAGAGTATGGTTTCCCGGTGAAATCGCTCTAAGAGCTCAAACCAACTATACCATGCCTCCCCTTGGGCTTTGTACAAACGAGTGACCCTCTCATAGCCTCCTCTTGGGCTTACAATGCAAGGACCCTGGATTGTCCCTCCCATAGCCTCCTCTTGGGCTTACAATGCAAGGACCCTCGGATAGCCTCCTCTTGGGCTTCGTACAAGGACCCACGGGCTTCTTATAAGCATCCCCAATATCCAAAACAAATACCCTAGGAGATTAGACATTTATCATCTCTATGATAGGAGTATCTCATCTATATCATCACAAACAATCAAACAATCAAACAATCAATCAATCAATCATTGAAACTTTTGCCACAAGGCTGGCTAATCAATCAAACTGTTTTACCACCGTACTGGATGATTAATCAAAGTTTTTGTCACAAGGCTGACTTCATTGAAACTTTTGCCACAAGGCTGGCTGATTAATCAAAACTTTTTGTCACAAGGCTGACTTCATTGAAAGTTTTTGCCACAAGGCTGGTTAAACAACAAAAACATCTTTATCATTCTAAGCGCCATAAGTGGCACAGCCCAGGGCTTATAATGAAAAGATTTTCAAACAAAAATCAAACAGATGTATGTGATGATATAGATTAGATACATCGAACATTTAGATGACATTTGTCTCTTTTCCTTTGCTTCCACTAGCATAAGTGGGAACTACGATTGCTCTGACTTTCTCAACATCCCTTTGAGAATACGTAGGCACAAGGTCGATCCTTGGCGAGCAAAACAAAACAAAAAAAACCATTCAAACCTTAGCACCCGTAGACCCCGAGCTACAGATGCTCTGATTCCCTCTAAGGGATATGTATGTAGAGGATCGCGATGATCTTTGCGAGCATAATCAAACAAACACCTTAGGTCCCACCTATTTCACAAGAACCTCCACCACAACAAGAATGGAATAAACAAAACAAAGAAACCTATAGAGTACTATAGATACGTTGGGTGCTAATACCTTCCCTTCGTATAACCAACCCTCTTACCCGGAATCTCTCCCCCACTTTTTAGGTTATTGCAGCTTTTTTCCTTTTCCTACTTTGGAAACAATAAAAAGTTTGGTCGGTACAAAAGAAAAATCATTTTTTGAGCACTCGAGCCCAAAGAAGGCATCAGGTGTCTCATCCCGAAAAAGGACAAACGATTTTTCCCCGCGACAGAAAAATGGCGACTCTGCTGGGGACTAAACTTTTTGTTGTTTCCAAAGAAAGGGTTATTTCTATTTGTTTTGTTTTTATTTACATGTGTGGTTCCTTGGTCCTGTTACTTGTGTGATTCTGTTACAAGTGATACATTATGGACAAATCCTAACCCGGATTAAGTACACATAAGAATTAGGTGGAGGGTATAGTCATGTATGGCATACAAGGAGTTCAGTCCTTAAAAAGTCAGCATGAGAATCCTTCCGCTCAGTGGAGGTTCCTTGTTGGTAGTATATGTTTAGCAAGTTCAGTTGCGAAGACATTATTGCTTTCATTGAACTGTAGAAGCTGAGTTGGCTGTAGAACCCCAACCCATCCTGGCCTTATTAGGTTGTGGTGCAGAAACTATTCAGGTGTAGACTTGGATTAGTTGTCATGCGGAGAACCACACTCAGACGAGTTTTTCTTGAGAATATTGCTGGCTCACAAGTTCAGTTGTGCAAGCCGGTAATATCCGAAAGAAAAATGTGGACTCTGACGTATCAGTAGAACATGTTTTGCAGGTGATAAACCCTAGTACTATCCCATGTTTGGTTCTCTGACCTCATGCTCGTGACGCTGGACCGTTGAACTTGTGTGTACCATGTTTGTGTTACCATGTTTGTAGTACCATGTTTGCGTTACCATGTTTGAACTACCATGTTTGCTTTACCATGTTTGAATATGTGGCATCCATGCATCCATGCATTCATACATTCATTAAAAAAACCCATCTTTTTCCATAAAAACATGATTTTTCCAAAAAAAAATTAGAAATTTTCCTTGCAAACATTATAGGATTAAGTTATGGAGTGGGTAAAAAGGCATACCAAGAAGTACGGTTTCAAAGCTCCTAATGTAGAAAGACTGAAAGAGTTAGCATCTTTTGTACAAGATCCTTCCGATTTTAGGAAAAGCCATGGAAAGCTTTTGCCTATCTTGAACACTCATGTTGATGAAGGACTTCTCAAAACTCTGGTTCAGTTCTATGATCCCGTCTACCGGTGTTTCACCTTTCCAGACTATCAGTTGGTACCAACCTTGGAAGAATATGCCAATCTTTTGGGTATTCCTGTGTCTGACAAAATACCTTTCAATGGTTTGGAAGCCATTCCTAAGTCACCAGTCATTGCAGCAAGTATCCACTTGAAGAAATCTGAAATAGAAAGTAATTGGACTACCAAAGGAAACCTTCCGGGTTTGACTTCGCAGTTTCTAATAAAGAAAGCTTTTGATTTCATTGACACTGGTAGCATGATAGCTTTTGAAGTTGTATTAGCCTTGCTCATCTATGGGTTGGTTCTGTTTCCCAACATCAACGACTTTGTTGATATCAACGCCATAAAGATCTTTCTGAATGGAAATCCTGTTCCGACTTTGCTTGGTGACATGTATTTCTCTATTCATCACAAAAATCGCCAAGGTGGTGGAATCATTGTATGTTGTGCACCTCTTTTGTACAAATGGATTGTTTCACACTTACCTAAGTCTCCTATTTTCACGGAAAACCGAGAAGGTTTGCATTGGCCTCGAAGACTTATGTCCCTTACTAATAATGATATCCATTGGTATGCTCTGGCTCGCTGCGGCACAGAAATCATTGATAGTTGTGGAGAATTCGCCAATGTACCCCTCATTGGTACACAAGGAGGAATTAACTACAATCCGGTCCTAGCCCGACGACAACTCGGGTATGCAAATTCAGCTAAACCCATTGGTCTCGCAGTGGAATGCTACTTTTACCGAGAAGGGGAGGATCCTCAAAGGTTGAAGACAAGAATGGTAAGAGCTTGGTACGACGTCCGATGGAAAGGAAAAGGTGAGATAAGAAATTGCATTGCTACGAACGCCTATACCTGTTGGGTGAAAAAAAAGAGCAAAGGAGTTTCAAATGCCTTATGATTATGAAAAACCCATGTTCTCTGTGGTGTCTCAACTACCCAATGTTCCCATTAACACTGTAGAAAAGTACCAGGAAATCTTAGCCAAGATAAGGTTAGAAAAGGACTCTTGGGAAGAAAAGTTTCGTAAAACTGATGAGGAAAATAGAAAGTTGAAGAAAAGGGTGAAAGATCACGAAGAAACTCTCTATTATCAGGATGGATGGCTCATGAGCAAAGATGAGAAGATCCGTCGGAAAGACGCCGCAATCAGAAGATACATCAAAGAAAGCAAGAAAAATCCTGAAGCCTCGACAAGCAACGCTCCGATGCCTGACAATTGGAAGAATGTTGTTGACAAACTGAGGGCTGAAAAGGCCGAATTGAAAGCTTACTATGGGAAAGAAATCCTGAGGCTCAAGCTGCACAACGCATTTGGTTCTTCGTCCGATGAAGATGCTTAGGATTTGTTTAGTTTTTTTTATTTATCATTTGCTTTTGTAAGGAGCTATGCTCCAATGTTGTAACATTTCCCATTTATTCAATAAAAGAATTGTTTGTGTTCAAATGTTTGCAAGGAAATAATCTTTAAAATGTTTGGAAAAATCATAAATTTCTTTTTGCATACATCATTCTGCATATCGAGTCTGTTGTATAGAGTCTCATCTTTTGGATCTTTCTCCATTAGATCGTCAAGCTGTCGCGTCTCAAAGTTTCTCGACCGCGCTCGCAATCAGATCACAGATACAATACTCGTTCAAGCAGAAGAAGAGTAATGGAACACTCTGAACAAGAGAATATTGAGCTCCGTGGTACAGTGACCACCCTTCAGGAAAAATTGGAAAGTCTCACTACTCTGGTTGACTCCTTAATGGCCGCACAGAATCAGCCGCCGCCACCTAACAGTCAAGCAACGGTAACATCTGAAGTCATTACTCCAGTTTCTACGGTTGCATTCACCATTCCATCTTTCTCCATGCCAGAAGGTTGGGGCACGCCTTTCAGCTTTGGTGCAGGTTTCCGCCATAATTTCTCTGGGGTTCAAACAGCCACAACTGAAGCGCCTGCTGCACAAAGTTCACAGTTCACTCCAAATCAGGGGGTAACTTTTTCCCAAATCACTATGGCACTTTCTCAACCCACTATGACAATTCCGACTCCTACGATTCACACTGTTCCTTATGATGGCAATAAGATTTATCATGATCAAGGTGATAGCACAAATCCGCGTAATCTTGTGGAAGATCTCCAAGAACAGTTCAACAAGATTCAATTGGAAGTCAAGGCTATTCGTGGGAAAGATTTGTTTGGAAAGAATGCCCAGGAGCTATGTTTGGTTCCCAGTGTACAAATACCGGCTAAGTTCAAGGTCCCTGACTTTGAGAAGTACAAAGGTAGTTCTTGTCCGCAAAGTCATCTCGTAATGTATGCCAGAAAGATGTCTACTTATGCAGATAATCATCAGTTGCTTATCCATTACTTTCAAGACAGTTTGACTGGTGCCGCACTGAAGTGGTACACAGGTTTGGATAGCACCAATATTCGAACTTTCAACGATCTAGGAGAGGCCTTTGTCCGACAATACAAATACAACTCGGATATGGCTCCCGACAGATATCAGCTTCGATCCATGGCTCAGAAAGATCATGAAGCTTTCAAAGAATATGCCCAACGTTGGAGAGAAACCGCTGCTCAGATTAATCCACCGTTAAAAGAGAAAGAGATGACAAAAATCTTCTTGAATACTCTCAGTCCCTTTTATTATGAACGCATGATTGCTAGTGCTCCAAGTGATTTCACCGAAATGGTAAACATGGGGATGCGTCTAGAAGAAGGGGTCCGAACCGGACGTCTGACTAAAGAAGGTGGATCTTCGAGTGGAACCAAAAAGTTCGGAAGTGGTTTCCCAAAGAAGAAAGAACAAAGTGTTGACATGGTGTCCCAAGGGAAGCCAAGAGCAAACGTCAATCGTCGACAACAGATTGCTGCTATTGCGCCAGTCGTTAATACAGCACCGAATCCGGGATTTACCCCGCAGTTTCAACAACAACAGCCTCGACAACAGGCTCAACAACTTAACAACAATCAGAATCGTGTGCAAAGAGCTCCACAGTTTGATCCGATTCCAATGACCTATACAGAATTGTACCCTGCTTTGATTGAAAAAGGTCTCGTTCAAACTAGAGCACCACCCCCAGTACCTGAAAAACTCCCATGGTGGTACAAAGCTGAGGTCTCATGCCCTTATCATCAAGGAGCGCCTGGCCATGATCTCGAGCATTGCATAGCTTTGAAATATGAAGTCCAGAGGTTGGTTAGATCTAATCTTCTCTCTTTCAGAAATTTGAATCCAAATGTGCAAGCAAATCCGCTGCCCAATCATGGAGGGCATGTTGTAAACATGGTATATGGATGTCCTGGCCAATACCGAGTCTATAATATCAACTTCTCAAGAGCAGATTTGGTACAAATGCACGCTACTCTTTGTCGGGGGCAGAATTTTCGCCAGCATCAATACGGTTCCTGTAGAATATGTTGTGTGGATCCTCACGGGTGTTCGATTGTGAGAAGAGATCTCCAAGTTTTGCTAGATAATGGTACTATTGAGATCTACAGAAATAGGGATGAAAATGAAGTTAACATGATAGGATGTTATCCGCATGAGCTTTTAGTCTCAGATATCAACTCGGAAATGCCTACAGTTAACGTCATCGTTCCTCATTTCAACATGCCTGAGCGCATAGAAGTTACTTATAACAAGCCAAGGGTTCCTATTGCTCCTTTGATCATTTGTCTACCTGGACCTGTTCCTTATGACTCTGACAAGGAAGTTCCATACAACTACAATGCAACAATGATAAAGGATGGACAAGAAGTTCCTTTACCAACTCTCTCATCTGTCATAAACATCGCTGATGTGAGTCGAGTAACAAGAAGTGGACGTGTGTATACTCCACTACCTTCAAAGCAGCCTGTTACTCCTGCAACCAGGCAAAATCCTGTTAATACACCAGTGGGGAATCCTGTGGAAACTCCTGTCAGTAATACAAACACTGATATTGGTCAATCCAGTGGAACCAATGTCAATCTAGATTTTGATGAAATTTTGAAGCTTATCAAAAGAAGTGAATACAAGATTGTGGATCAGCTTATGCAGACTCCTTCAAAAATCTCAATACTTTCATTGCTGTTAAACTCAGAAGCCCACAGGGAAGCCCTGATGAAGGGCTTGGATCAGGCTTTTGTAGATCATGATGTGACTGTTGACCATTTTGATGGGATAATAGCCAACATAACTGCTTGCAACAATTTAAGCTTCTGTGATGAAGAACTCCCCGAGGAGGGCAGAAATCACAATCTTGCTTTGCACATTTCTATGAACTGTCAATCAGACTCTTTGTCCAATGTGTTGGTAGACACCGGATCTTCCTTGAATGTGATGCCGAAGACGACTCTTGCTCGTTTGTCTTACCAAGGAATGCCTATGAAGTTCAGTGGTGTAGTAGTCAAAGCATTTGATGGATCGCGAAAATCTGTTATCGGCGAAGTCAACCTTCCCATGACAATTGGTCCACATACATTTCAAATCACTTTCCAGGTCATGGACATTCAAGCTGCTTATAGCTGCCTGTTAGGACGACCATGGATCCATGAAGCAGGGGCGGTAACTTCTACGCTCCATCAAAAGTTAAAGTTTGTAACAAATGGAAAATTGGTAATAATAAGTGGAGAACAAGCCTTGATGGTGAGCCATTTATCCAATTTCTCTTTCATCAGTGCTGATGATGTGGAAGGAACTCAGTTCCAAGGTCTCTCTTTAGAAGACGAATCTTCCAAAAAGAAAGCATCAATCTCTTCTTACAAAGAGGCAGTAAAAATAGTAAAAGATGGAACTACCACTGGCTGGGGGCAAGTTGTGATCCCTACCAAGAATGAAACTAGAGCAGGTCTCGGATGTTCACCAACATTCTCAAACTGCACCAAGAAGGATGAAACCCTTCGTCCAATCAAAGAAACATTCATTAGTGGAGGATTCCTTAACCCAATTCCTCAAGAGGTTAATGTCCTTATCGAAGAATGCATTGAAGAAGGTCTACCTGATCCTGAAGAAGAATGGAAATGTTATCTCAATGACTCGGGATACATATCTCAGGAAGAACCATATCCTCCTTCAGAGAAAACAAGTGCTAAAGAAATTCCGCCTATTCCTGCAGAGGTTTGGGACACCTTGGGACAACCAAGTGGAAAATTTGATTATATGGTAAAATACATTGCACCTGAAAGTTACAAGATTGCGATTGAGGATATCTGTAACACGGTGAACTGACTTTTTATCGATCGAAATGTCGCGGTTAAGCAAGAGTCGCCACCGACTTTTATTTTATCCAAACTAAATCGGAAAGGCAAAAAGAAACAGAAAAAAACCTTTAAAGAAAATCTAAGTTCGGGGGGTAATTTATGCAAAGGGAAGGTGTAAGGCACCCTTTGCATCCATGGTTTTCCATGGGCTCTTAATTGCTTTGCTTGCTCGTTTGTTTAGAAAAAGTAGATGAAAGAGATAGGGACTTTAGCTTGTGAATAAGCGTTGCCCTTTTGAAAAATTATGAGAAAGAATATAATAAAAAGGTTTGAGCATTGCAAGGCAATTAGGGGCAATTACCTTAAACTCAGATGATAGGTCTCTTTTTGCCTTTCAGAATGAAAGGGTCTATCCTTGCCATAAGAGGGCAGGAAGCCTTTCGTTTGGAGGTTGAAGGGTCATCGAAGCATCCTTTGCCATAAGACTGTCCCATGCCATAGAAGGGCAGGTATTCTAAGGCAAGGATCAGAATAAGCCATTTTCGTAGGCAGCCAGAAGATACCTCAGCCTTTTTCCGTAGGCAACATCCGAGGGTCGAGGTCATTTGTGTATCGAAGGCAGCATCATTAGGGTCGTGACCTTTTTATCGAGGCAACATGGCTGAGGTATCCTCGAATTCGGGGGACGTGGCTTATTCTGCAAACACACAAAGGCAACAGGCAACAAGGCAACAGGCAACAGGCAACAGACAACAGGCAACAGAGAGGGTTACCCCAAAAGGGTGCGTGTGTGCAACATTCACGTGATTATATTCAGATATTTATCTTTTAATTAGTTATTCTAATTCAGTTTAAGGCTTGCACTCCCTAAGATTACTAACCACGCAGTATATAAAGCAATAAAGGGAAGGGGGAAAATGAAACCAGCGGAGGAGAGGGGATTTGTAACCAGCGGATCCCTTAATAGGGTTTGATACAAGTAATAATAAAACAGAAAAATATTAAAGTCAGGGTTTAGGGTTACCAAACATTCGTAGCTTTGGCAATCATCGAATCCTGAAAAGGCAAACAAAATAAAAATAGGGTGAGTGTATGACTAATTCGGAGGCGAACATCTCCAACCCTAAAATAAGAAGGTTGAGACAATAAATTAAAATGAGCAAATAAATGAAAGGTACTTAGCTTTTTGCATTTGATCTGATATGGTTAAAGTCGGAGGAAACCTCGGAAACCTCGGAGGTAACCCTGAAATAAGGCAGAAAATATGTGAAGGCAAGGCAAACCCTAACCACAAATCAATTAAAAGAATAAGATTAAATAAAGCAGCACACTTATCTTCGAGGTTTGTTGAAGGCGCGCATTTGGGACGAATCATGTTGCTAACCCTGATAAACACAGAAAAGAAAACAAATCAGTGTATTATCAATCCTGGTTGGGATTCAAATAGAGTATAATGATGAATTGATTTAATTAATTATTGGTCTCGCGACCTAATTAATTAAATCAGGTTCAGAAAATTAAATCGAGCGCAAAATTGTATCTACGAAGTTTTTTGGAATTTAAATGAAATAATTATGATTTTTTGAATAATTTTAACATGGTTAATTAAATTAAACAAATATGATTTATAATTAAAAAAATAGAATATTAAAGGAAAATAAAAATAATTATTAGATATAAAATAAAAAGTCTTAAGAAAAAAAATATAGAAGTTTTTTATATTATATATATATGAAATAATATGGATTAAAAGAAAGAAAAAAATAAAATAAGTATATATATATATTAACGTGGCTGTGTAAAAAAAAATAAAAAAAAATTAAAAAAACTTAACTTTTAATCAGGTGTTGCAGGCTATTGAAGGAGCATGATGCGCCAGCCTTCCTACGCGCGTTGGATTAATCTGGATGGTGATCTGACGGCCAAAAGGGTGAGGGCGCATTGTAGGCGTGCACGCGCGAAGCAACAGATTCGAATGGATTTAAAATCCAGACGCGCGCGCTAGTCAGCCACTCAGAGGGAGACGCGTCGTCGTCTTCTTCGTTGGAATTTCAGACTGGGACTTTTTATAGCGCTTTTTCACATGTGTGCTATAAAAGCTTGCACATATTACATCTGCAAAATAGCGAATAGGGCAAAAACACCATAGAAATTTGGCGCGATGGTCCCGTTGAGTTCGTCTCAACCACACGACTCCAATGGTACTTGTTTCAAAGGCTAATTTTACCTTATTCAAAAAGCCCTAAATAGAGCTCGAAAACCCTAACTATGGCATACCTCTTATAACAGCATATAAACGCGATTAACTTTCCAGATTCAATCAACACATCATAAACAACAGATATATGCAATTAAAACATGTGAATGATGCATAAAATGTCGTAATCGAAGAAAAGTAAAATCGGCCAAACCGTGAGCAATTGGAGAAGATTCTGAACGTTTGGCTTACGCGTGATAACTGGAACCGCTTCAGTGAACCTCCAAGAACGCTTTAGAACACTTAAAACGCCTTGAATCTGCTTTAATCTCCGGAACACTTTTGAAATTTTTCCTCCCTTTTTGGACTCGGGTAAGGGCTCTCCACTGCACAAAAACTTCAACCCTTGCCATCTGAATTTGTTTAGTACTTATAGGAGAAGGGTCTAGGTTAACAAAATTGGAGGAAATCTTGTTGAATCTTGTGATTGAATTTTTGAGAAATTTGATTGAAAAATCTTTCTATCTTTGGCCAATTTCAATATTTTTCTTCACCAACTTGACTTGCACGAATTTGGGTGATATATTGAGATATTATTTGGATTAATGATGATTGAAATTGATTGGAAATAGAATCAAATCATATTTCATGTAATTATATGATTTATTTTGACTTTTAATATGAATAAAAATTCATAATAAATCACATAATTCAATAAAATTCGTGGCAATTGATTCTTGGGCTTGGGATGGATTATGGATCAAGTTTGAATCAAAATAACTTGGGCCTACTTGCAAAAATACTTCAAATTTTTCACATTTTTCCCTCCAAAATAGTCCAACTTTGACAAGTCCTATATCTCTCATTTTTTGAGGTATGGAAGTGTTCCAAGACTTTTTAGAAACCTTAAAGAGTCCTCTAACCAGTGTCTTTGGTCTCATATCAAAATTATTCTCCATTTTCATTTTATGTCCTTTGAAAAAAAATGTCTTTTTGTTGACTTTTAAAAAAGACCTATAATGTATGAAGCCATATCTCTTAAACCATTGACCTGTGGGCTCTAATTCTTGGACAATTGGATAGAGGAATGAATTCCCTTCAACATGAGCTTTGGTGGGAATTTTTCTGATGAAGTATGAATATTTGGTGAATTTTCAAAGTTTGGTTGACTTTTTCAGTTCATGCCCAAAATAGTAACTCTTGACTTTTGACTTCTCTGATCTTTCCTTGCATCATCATGATCAACCCTTGATCAAATGATGATTTTAGGGATATGAGAATGTTGTTGACCAAATATCTTGAGTTTTGACTGTATAATGACTTGAAATGACTGTTTTGCCCTTGAGAGTCGACTGTTGACCTAATCAGGATTTGAGGGACTAAATTTGCTCTGTTTGACTTGGAACTTTATATGGAGATACCTTGGGATGTTATTGACCCTATGGAACCATCTTGAGCCATTGATTCAATGATTTTCCATCGAATTAATCAAACCCTAGTTCGGAGCTTGTGTATAGGAGAGTGTGTTTAGAAGCTTTGTGTATTGATTTGAATGTGAGCAAGAGAAATTGTATGGGCAAATTTTGGGGTATGACAGCTGCCCCTGTTCAATTTTCTTAAACCTGAAGATGTAAAGTGGTTTGTGTGCCAGTCGGTATCTGAAGGTGGAAGATGATTGAACACTAGAATACCAAGAAATTTGCCCTAGCTGAAATAGGGACTTTTGCCGGAGATGGGCTTGAAGATGCCATCCAGGTGTTTGGAGAAGATGTGTGATGGAGATGGGCTTGAAGATGCCATCCGACTTGATATACTTGAGAGTCAGAATGTGTCGTACGTTAGACTGTTTCTGAGGAATAGACTTAGGTTGAGTCGTACGTTAGACTGAGCCTAGTTTGCATCAGCAGATGATGTCTGGAAAAAAACCGTGCGTTAGGTCGAAGAATAAATCGTGCGTCAGACTATTCTCAATTGCATCCTTAGATGTCTGGAAAACCGTGCGTTAGGTCGAAGAATAAATCGTGCGTTAGACTATTCTCAATTGCATCCTCAGATGTCTGGAAAACCGTGCGTTAGGTTGAAGGATAAGTCGTGCGTCAGACTAATCCAATTTGCATCCTCAGATGTCTGGAAAACCGTGCGTTAGGTTGAAGGATAAGTCGTGCGTTAGACTAATCCAATTTGCATCCGTAGATGTCTGGAAAACCGTGCGTTAGGTTGATCGATAAGTCGTGCGTTAGACTAATCCCAATTGCATCCTCAGATGTCTGGAAAACCATGTGTTAGGTTGCTTTGAATAAGATTCGAACTTTTGTAATGTACCTGTCAGATAACATTCACTTGGTAACAATGTCAGTTTTATGCAATGTGTATGATGCATGTAATGAATGAGATGGAGTTCTAAAAAATAACTGAGGAATGTGTATGTGATGTATGATTTATGATGTATGATTATGATCTGTGCTTCTCGGAACATCTCGATTGAGAAGATAAATCTCTATATCATTGTGAGTTTGATGTTTGATCTTGTCTTGAGGATGCTCAGCTGGGGATTCATGGTTTCCGCTTGGGGATGAAAGTAACTTGATGTATCCCGATTGGGGGTGAAATATACTAGTAAGCCATGTTGGAGAAGAGCAAAGTGTTGGAGAACCGGTAGTGTTGAAGATGTCAACTCTGTTGAGGAGCTATGTCTTTTATTGGACAAGAGCATTTGGAGATATCTTCTTAATGATTACTCTGTGGGGATGTGATTTTACGAACCTGGCTCTGTGGGGAGACATGGGCATCTTGAAAGTTGCCCCCAGTATTATAGTAACTACCATTTGATTCAGGGCACGCCACTGAGTATTGATCAAGATGTCAAACTGGACTTGCGTAGATTTGCCCCCAGCTAGTAGGAACTTTGGAAAGATTCGCCTCGCGAGGACTTTATGAGATATGCACTATGGGCGACATGCCCCTAGTAATCATGAACTTAGGACGATGCCCCTGACTGTTTTTTGTTTCTGAGAGATTCTCGGAATTTTGACTTGATTGCCCCAGCTTGATTGGGCAAAGCGTGTCATGCCCCTTGTATACGTAGGAGATATTGCTTCTCAGAGTAATCTTGTCTGTCAGGATAACTTTCAGTCATTAGTTGTACCCTGTGCAAGTTTTTTCTGATGCTAACATTTGAAATTATGTAGCAGAATATGTTTAATAATGAATTCATGAGATGCAATGCATACGTTTGTCTTGAGTTTTTTTGAAAAACCTTTAAAACAGGAAATGTAAAAAGCGCAATACTTGTAAAAACATGATATTTGTAACAACGTGATGTTTGTAAAAATGAAATATCAACTCAGCATTTTTGGTAAACCTTAAGGAGTCAGGATACCCTTTTGGGGACAGTATGCTTTCGAACTAACCATACTTCAATTAGGACTTTCAAGGGTTGTAACGTGGCTTGGTTCACGGTTTAAGAAACAAAGGATAATGGCTCAAAGTTTATTGTACCCACCCCTCTTCGTGATGATCTTCAGTCCTAAGCTCAGCTAAATCAAACTTATGCATTCAGGTTCCAAGAGACTTTTGGGTTTACACCTTTGATAATGATGATGGTTCACAAGCAAGGAAAGCTTTTGAGATGGCAGTCGCTTCTTCCTTTGGTAGTCACAACCTTGTGTTGTATATTGACTTCTCTTTTTTCATCTTTTTAATATCCCTAACTTTTGCCTGAACTGTTTATTTCTGAGATTACAGTCAGCGGGATGCCTTGATTTTGCCTAAGTCGTTTTTTGATTTTTGACTTAGCAGGCTTTTCTTTGTATATATATTTTTCATTTTTTCTTTTGAAGATATTGACTGTCTTGTTTGATGATTGACGAACCATCATTGTCTTTTGGTTGACATCTCCAACACTTCTTTGATGTGTGCGGATGAACGCTTGTGATTGAAACCTCTGTTGAAAGGTGTGCTGAATGATTCTCTTAAAATAGAATGCACAGCCAAATTAACTGAGAACTACCCTGCCCCAGGTTATGATCAAGGGTTTTAATTAGTACAAGAAAGAAACTTCTACTTCTTAGGCTCAAAGGGGTTGACGAGGGATTAACATCCTTATATCTCCACTGTTTTAGGAATTTAAACAATGCCTGTACATCGTCAGCATAGTCCGCTCAAAAGCATACTGTATGAGGTTGCGGTATCGTTTTCGTCATCCTCCCTTAAAAGGCTTACAGCTTAGCAGGAGTTGAGTATCACAAAACATATGCAGAGTAAAGGCGTAATTTAAGAAGAGTGATAGCGAAATAATTTATTCAAGACAAACATATGCAATGCACTGATGATGATTATTAAAACAAATAATGTCTATCATAATTTGAGCGTTTAAACAAACAGAATAGAAATTGCAAGAGAAAGTAAATCTAATGATCTAAAGATTCATCCTTCTAGCCATCCATAACATTAGCAATCTTGTTGTGATTAGGCATGGGAGCAGTGATCACATTAGGAGTTTCAGGAGTGTCGAACTCAATTTCACCAGCATCTATCATATCTTGAATCTTATTTTTCAATGCCCAGCAGTTGTCGGCATTGTGTCCAGTAGCATTAGAATGGTAGGCGCATGTAGCCTTGGGATCATAAGCTGGACTAGCAGTGTTGGTAAACTTTGGAGGATCCTTTAGGGTGATCAGCTTAGCCTTTAGTAGATGTTGTAAGGCTTGAGACAAAGGCATGTTGATCGGGGTGAATTGTCTCCTTGGTCTATCAGTTTTGCGTTGATACTCTTGTCTGGGAGATTGTTGAGACGTTGGAGTAGAGATGAGGACGGCACCAACAGACTGATTCTGATCGTTCTTATCACGGCCCCTCTGATTATGAACAACATTAGACTCATTTTTTCCATGATATGGATTCTTTGCAGCACTAGAGGATGCGCCCACTTGAATCTTTCCACTTCGGATACCACTCTCAACACGTTCTCCAGTCAAGATAAGATCAGTAAACCCAGCCGAAGAACTACCCAGTAAGTGACTATAGAATGGTCCAGTTAGCGTGCCCATGAACATGTCCACCAACTCCCTATCAGTCAAAGAAGGTTGGACTCTCCCAGCTAAATCTCTCCACTTTTGTGCGTACTCTTTGAAACTTTCTTTAGGTCCCATAGACATGCTTTGCAGTTGCATGCGAGTTGGTGCGAGATCGGAATTATATTGGTATTGCTTATAGAAGGCAACAACTAAATCTTCCCAGGTATGGATGTTGGTACTTTCCAGTTGATAGTACCATTCGAGTTGAGTTCCAGATAAGCTTTCCTGAAAGAAATGGATCCAGAGCCTCTTATCAGCAGTGTGAGGTTGAATCTTCCTTACATAAGACCTCAAGTGTAGTTTAGGACAAGAGACTCCATCATACTTAGCAAAGGCGGGAGTTTTGAATTTTGGAGGAATAACGACCCCAGGCACAAGTCCAAGCTCTTCAAAATCCAGCCCAGGTACCTTCTGAATTTCCACACTTCTCAGGCGCTCTTCTAACATTTTGTATTTGTCATCGGGATGTTCGCCCTCATGGTAATAGTCCTCTTCTTCTTCAGAGAGTTCGGCAGAATCGTGGTTACTTTTTGCATCGGTTTTGATACTAGCATCATCATCTTGCTCATCCTCATCACCGTCTTCAGAGGTTTCAGCATCCCTGAGTTGCAAGATTGGTCTAAGCTTTTTCCCTCGAGTCTTCTTACCCTCTTTGGGAGCTTCAGCTTCTTCAACCTTTTTGAGGGGGCCTTTGAACCTTCTTCCCATATTGAGAACACCTTTAGGTTTCTTGGTCTTCTTTTCCTTCTTAGTCAGAAGGGATTTCAGCTCATCTTGCCCCTTGGACAAATTCAAAATCAAGGCTTGGAACTCAGTGTTTTGAGCTTGGAGATCCTTAACTGATTGTTCGAGATTCATGATGCTGAAATAAACAGCGAGGAAGGATGAGAAACCCATCATAGGAAACCTGTTATGCAATGTTATGAATGCAAATGAAATGTTTTCAAGGATCTTTAAGGAATTTAGTTAGCAACTTTAGGAATTTAATCAGTCACAGCTTCGTCTGAAGAACCTTGGCTTTCATTTTTAAGCGTCCTTCTTTAAGAATCAAGCTCACCATATCGAGTGGGTCATCGCCTCTGATTCGGGATACTTCTGAATTTAAAGGTACATGGCTAGAGGAAAATAAATCCTCTTGCCCCTTGATAGGTGTCGAGTCTCTGAATTGGAAGGCATGTGGCCAGAGGAAAATAAATCCTCTTGCCCCTAGATAGGAATTCAGTCCTTGATAAGAGCACCTGAAATTGTGCGCCCTAAATTCCTAAGATCCTTGAAAGGGTTAGTTGATCATGTCATGATGTCATGATGTTATGCGAATGCAGTTCATTAGTCATATTGTGAGATAGTAAGGACAAACAAGTCCTTTCAACAAAACCTGCGAGAAAATGAAGGTTAGTAGCAAACACAAACAAGTCACACAAGTCAGGCAAGTCACACAAGTCACACAATTTTGCCTTATGGTTAGGCTTGCACGTGGTTCACAGGTACGTACCCTCCCCCTGAAGTTTAGTTGGTTCAACCTGTCCTATATAAAGATCGGGTTCTAGGGAGCTCATATCATTGACCTTTCTCGAAGGCGCTTATCTCAGTACGGCAATCGAATCGCCAACCGAAAAGGTCCTGAAAGTCCAGTCCATATGAGTGTAGCTTCGAGTATCAACCAACTTCAGTCGGAACCAAAGCCAGCCATCTCGCTACTTTCTAAAAGGCCAAAGTCAAGTTCGACTAAGGTTCTAAAGGCGAATTAGTGCTTAATGACACCACGCGGCAGCCAAGCATTTCCTCAGGTCGGATCCCAAGGAACACCAGGACAAACCAATGTGTCACACTAACGATGGCCATCAGATCAACCACATCAGTATACGCTGTGCAGTCTCCTTGATCTCATGCCATATACCTAAGGTACTCAGATCCGGGTTAGGATCTTTCACACAACAGAATACCCAAAACAGCCCTGCAAAATTAAATCAAACAAAGCAAACAATAGAAAACATTTAAATGAATCCTAAACTTTTAAGGTAACCCCTCTTTTATCGAAATTTTTCCCCAGCAGAGTCGCCAGTTCTGTAACACGGTGAACTGACTTTTTATCGATCGAAATGTCGCGGTTAAGCAAGAGTCGCCACCGACTTTTATTTTATCCAAACTAAATCGGAAAGGCAAAAAGAAACAGAAAAAAACCTTTAAAGAAAATCTAAGTTCGGGGGGTAATTTATGCAAAGGGAAGGTGTAAGGCACCCTTTGCATCCATGGTTTTCCATGGGCTCTTAATTGCTTTGCTTGCTCGTTTGTTTAGAAAAAGTAGATGAAAGAGATAGGGACTTTAGCTTGTGAATAAGCGTTGCCCTTTTGAAAAATTATGAGAAAGAATATAATAAAAAGGTTTGAGCATTGCAAGGCAATTAGGGGCAATTACCTTAAACTCAGATGATAGGTCTCTTTTTGCCTTTCAGAATGAAAGGGTCTATCCTTGCCATAAGAGGGCAGGAAGCCTTTCGTTTGGAGGTTGAAGGGTCATCGAAGCATCCTTTGCCATAAGACTGTCCCATGCCATAGAAGGGCAGGTATTCTAAGGCAAGGATCAGAATAAGCCATTTTCGTAGGCAGCCAGAAGATACCTCAGCCTTTTTCCGTAGGCAACATCCGAGGGTCGAGGTCATTTGTGTATCGAAGGCAGCATCATTAGGGTCGTGACCTTTTTATCGAGGCAACATGGCTGAGGTATCCTCGAATTCGGGGGACGTGGCTTATTCTGCAAACACACAAAGGCAACAGGCAACAAGGCAACAGGCAACAGGCAACAGACAACAGGCAACAGAGAGGGTTACCCCAAAAGGGTGCGTGTGTGCAACATTCACGTGATTATATTCAGATATTTATCTTTTAATTAGTTATTCTAATTCAGTTTAAGGCTTGCACTCCCTAAGATTACTAACCACGCAGTATATAAAGCAATAAAGGGAAGGGGGAAAATGAAACCAGCGGAGGAGAGGGGATTTGTAACCAGCGGATCCCTTAATAGGGTTTGATACAAGTAATAATAAAACAGAAAAATATTAAAGTCAGGGTTTAGGGTTACCAAACATTCGTAGCTTTGGCAATCATCGAATCCTGAAAAGGCAAACAAAATAAAAATAGGGTGAGTGTATGACTAATTCGGAGGCGAACATCTCCAACCCTAAAATAAGAAGGTTGAGACAATAAATTAAAATGAGCAAATAAATGAAAGGTACTTAGCTTTTTGCATTTGATCTGATATGGTTAAAGTCGGAGGAAACCTCGGAAACCTCGGAGGTAACCCTGAAATAAGGCAGAAAATATGTGAAGGCAAGGCAAACCCTAACCACAAATCAATTAAAAGAATAAGATTAAATAAAGCAGCACACTTATCTTCGAGGTTTGTTGAAGGCGCGCATTTGGGACGAATCATGTTGCTAACCCTGATAAACACAGAAAAGAAAACAAATCAGTGTATTATCAATCCTGGTTGGGATTCAAATAGAGTATAATGATGAATTGATTTAATTAATTATTGGTCTCGCGACCTAATTAATTAAATCAGGTTCAGAAAATTAAATCGAGCGCAAAATTGTATCTACGAAGTTTTTTGGAATTTAAATGAAATAATTATGATTTTTTGAATAATTTTAACATGGTTAATTAAATTAAACAAATATGATTTATAATTAAAAAAATAGAATATTAAAGGAAAATAAAAATAATTATTAGATATAAAATAAAAAGTCTTAAGAAAAAAAATATAGAAGTTTTTTATATTATATATATATGAAATAATATGGATTAAAAGAAAGAAAAAAATAAAATAAGTATATATATATATTAACGTGGCTGTGTAAAAAAAAATAAAAAAAAATTAAAAAAACTTAACTTTTAATCAGGTGTTGCAGGCTATTGAAGGAGCATGATGCGCCAGCCTTCCTACGCGCGTTGGATTAATCTGGATGGTGATCTGACGGCCAAAAGGGTGAGGGCGCATTGTAGGCGTGCACGCGCGAAGCAACAGATTCGAATGGATTTAAAATCCAGACGCGCGCGCTAGTCAGCCACTCAGAGAGAGACGCGTCGTCGTCTTCTTCGTTGGAATTTCAGACTGGGACTTTTTATAGCGCTTTTTCACATGTGTGCTATAAAAGCTTGCACATATTACATCTGCAAAATAGCGAATAGGGCAAAAACACCATAGAAATTTGGCGCGATGGTCCCGTTGAGTTCGTCTCAACCACACGACTCCAATGGTACTTGTTTCAAAGGCTAATTTTACCTTATTCAAAAAGCCCTAAATAGAGCTCGAAAACCCTAACTATGGCATACCTCTTATAACAGCATATAAACGCGATTAACTTTCCAGATTCAATCAACACATCATAAACAACAGATATATGCAATTAAAACATGTGAATGATGCATAAAATGTCGTAATCGAAGAAAAGTAAAATCGGCCAAACCGTGAGCAATTGGAGAAGATTATGAACGTTTGGCTTGCGCGTGATAACTGGAACCGCTTCAGTGAACCTCCAAGAACGCTTTAGAACACTTAAAACGCCTTGAATCTGCTTTAATCTCCGGAACACTTTTGAAATTTTTCCTCCCTTTTTGGACTCGGGTAAGGGCTCTCCACTGCACAAAAACTTCAACCCTTGCCATCTGAATTTGTTTAGTACTTATAGGAGAAGGGTCTAGGTTAACAAAATTGGAGGAAATCTTGTTGAATCTTGTGATTGAATTTTTGAGAAATTTGATTGAAAAATCTTTCTATCTTTGGCCAATTTCAATATTTTTCTTCACCAACTTGACTTGCACGAATTTGGGTGATATATTGAGATATTATTTGGATTAATGATGATTGAAATTGATTGGAAATAGAATCAAATCATATTTCATGTAATTATATGATTTATTTTGACTTTTAATATGAATAAAAATTCATAATAAATCACATAATTCAATAAAATTCGTGGCAATTGATTCTTGGGCTTGGGATGGATTATGGATCAAGTTTGAATCAAAATAACTTGGGCCTACTTGCAAAAATACTTCAAATTTTTCACATTTTTCCCTCCAAAATAGTCCAACTTTGACAAGTCCTATATCTCTCATTTTTTGAGGTATGGAAGTGTTCCAAGACTTTTTAGAAACCTTAAAGAGTCCTCTAACCAGTGTCTTTGGTCTCATATCAAAATTATTCTCCATTTTCATTTTATGTCCTTTGAAAAAAAATGTCTTTTTGTTGACTTTTAAAAAAGACCTATAATGTGTGAAGCCATATCTCTTAAACCATTGACCTGTGGGCTCTAATTCTTGGACAATTGGATAGAGGAATGAATTCCCTTCAACATGAGCTTTGGTGGGAATTTTTCTGATGAAGTATGAATATTTGGTGAATTTTCAAAGTTTGGTTGACTTTTTCAGTTCATGCCCAAAATAGTAACTCTTGACTTTTGACTTCTCTGATCTTTCCTTGCATCATCATGATCAACCCTTGATCAAATGATGATTTTAGGGATATGAGAATGTTGTTGACCAAATATCTTGAGTTTTGACTGTATAATGACTTGAAATGACTGTTTTGCCCTTGAGAGTCGACTGTTGACCTAATCAGGATTTGAGGGACTAAATTTGCTCTGTTTGACTTGGAACTTTATATGGAGATACCTTGGGATGTTATTGACCCTATGGAACCATCTTGAGCCATTGATTCAATGATTTTCCATCGAATTAATCAAACCCTAGTTCGGAGCTTGTGTATAGGAGAGTGTGTTTAGAAGCTTTGTGTATTGATTTGAATGTGAGCAAGAGAAATTGTATGGGCAAATTTTGGGGTATGACAATATCCAACCAACTGGATGGGGAGATTCCTTCGAATATAATAGTCAACCAGAAGAGGCTTATCAGCCCTGTCAATTTCCTCAGCAGCTTGAAATTACTGAAGGTTTCAGCTTCAATGCATCTGCCAAGGTTTATAATCCTGAAGATGGTTATTATCACATAAATGCCATTTTTGAAGATGAAGGGGAAAATGGTCCCGCAGTTGACTCAGAAAGTGTCGCTGACAATGAGTCTCTTCATCCTGAAGACTGGGAAGAACACCCTGAAAATTCTGAAGATTGTGACTCGTCTTATGCTCTTCAAAAAGTAGAAGAAGACCGTTTCAACTCTACAAAGAACAAGGTTGACAAACCAGGACCTTCAAATCCTGCTCGACCAGCGGTCAATGTCAAAACTGAAGATAATTCTGGGGAGAATTTTCCTGAATACATAATACACAGAGGAGTTCGTTGCTACTGGAAGGCTGTCGACGTTCCGAATGTTGTTCGCCACTCAAAGTAATCACCTCGCTGTTATTTTGACCTCCTGCCTTGCCCAAAGCAGAGAGATGTTTTATAGGGCTTTGCTTTTAAATGTTCCGCCCAAATAACTTTGTGTATAGGGCTTTGTTTTAAAAGTTTCCCTCTTTGTCCTTCCCAAGACAAATGAGTTTGTGTTTAGGGCTTTGTTTCAAAAATGAATCATAAATAAAGTGTCATTTTGAATTCCCTACATTATATGTTTTATTTTTTGCTTTTTTTCTGGAAATGGTAATCCTAAAAAACCAAAATAAAAAAAATAATAAAAAAAAAAACTTTTTCAAAAAAAATCTGCATACACTCCTGCATTCATAAATTTTCTGAAATAGATATAAATCACATGTGCAGATTTACTGTTGATAAACCCATTGAATGCAATAACCCTATGCCCTCTCCCAACTTTGAGTTTCCTGTGTTCGAAGCCGAAGAAGAGGAGATCCCGGACGAGATCTCTCGATTACTTAAGCACGAGGAAAGAGTCATTCTGCCTCACAAAGAGCCTTTAGAAAAGATCAACTTGGGTTCTGAAGAAGACATAAAAGAAGTGACCATTGGATCACTGCTTGATACTGATATCAAGAGTAAGTTGACAGACCTTCTCAAAGAATATGTTGACGTGTTTGCCTGGTCCTACCAAGACATGCCTGGGTTGGATACCAATATTGTTCAGCATTATTTGCCATTGAAGCCAGAATGTCCGCCAGTTAAGCAGAAATTGCGAAGGACTCACCCTGATATGGCTAACAAGATCAAAGTAGAAGTTCAAAAACAGCTCGACGCAGGTTTTCTTGTCACCTCAGAGTATCCTCAATGGTTGGCCAACATAGTGCCAGTTCCGAAGAAAGATGGCAAAGTCAGAATGTGTGTTGACTACCGTGACCTGAATAAGGCCAGTCCAAAAGATGACTTTCCCTTACCACATATCGACATGCTGGTTGATAACACCGCTAAGTTCAACGTCTTTTCCTTCATGGACGGGTTCTCCGGTTATAATCAGATCAAGATGGCTCCTGAAGATATGGAGAAGACATCTTTCATCACCCCATGGGGTACCTTTTGCTACAAAGTGATGCCGTTTGGACTAAAGAATGCAGGCGCAACTTACCAAAGGGCAATGACTACTCTCTTTCATGACATGATGCATAAAGAAATTGAAGTTTATGTGGACGACATGATAGCCAAGTCCAGCACAGAAGAAGAACATATTGAATACCTTTTGAAGTTGTTTCAACGACTAAGGAAATATCAGCTTCGCTTGAATCCTAACAAATGTACTTTTGGGGTTAGATCTGGAAAACTCTTGGGTTTCATTGTCAGCCAAAGAGGTATTGAAGTAGATCCCAACAAAGTCAGAGCTATTCAAGAGATGCCTGCACCAAAGACTGAAAAGCAAGTAAGAGGATTTCTCGGACGATTGAACTATATCTCCAGATTTATCTCTCAAATGACTGCTACTTGTGGGCCAATTTTCAAGCTTCTCCGCAAAGATCAAGGGGTTGTATGGACTGAAGATTGCCAGAAAGCGTTTGACAGTATCAAAGAGTACCTGTTAGAACCACCAATATTGATTCCTCTAGTTGAAGGAAGACCATTAATCATGTATCTTACCGTGTTAGAAGAATCTATGGGTTGTATGCTTGGACAGCAAGATGAAACCGGTAAGAAGGAGCATGCCATCTATTACTTGAGTAAGAAATTCACAGATTGTGAGTCTCGTTACTCCATGCTCGAAAAAACATGTTGTGCTTTGGCCTGGGCTTCAAAACGTCTCCGCCAATACATGATCAACAATACTACTTGGTTAATCTCCAAAATGGATCCGATCAAGTACGTCTTTGAAAAGCCTGCCTTAACAGGAAGGATTGCCCGATGGCAAATGTTGTTATCCGAATATGACATTGAATACCGTGCTCAAAAAGCGGTCAAAGGAAGCATTCTCGCCGATCATTTGGCGCATCAACCAATTAATGAATATCAATCTCTCAAGTTTGACTTTCCTGACGAAGATATCTTGTACTTGAAGATGAAAGATTGTGACGAACCGTTACCTGAAGAAGGTCCTGAGCCTGGATCAAGATGGGGCCTAATTTTCGATGGAGCAGTAAACGCTTTTGGCAATGGAATTGGGGCAATCATCATCACTCCCAAGGGTACTCATATCCCGTTCTCCGCCAGACTGCTATTTGATTGTACCAACAACATCGCAGAATACGAAGCTTGTATCATGGGTCTCGAAGAAGCCATTGATTTAAGGATCAAGATCCTAGACATATATGGAGATTCCGCTCTCGTGATCAACCAAATCAAAGACAAGTGGGAAACTTACCACCCTGGCTTGATTCCTTACAGAGATTATGCAAGACGTCTGTTGACTTTCTTCAACAAGGTTGAATTGCATCATATACCTCGAGATCAGAATCGAATGGCAGACGCCTTGGCTACTCTATCTTCCATGTTCAAAGTCAGTCACTGGAATGATGTGCCTAAAGTAAGAATCACGCGCCTTGAAAGGCCCGCCTATGTGTTTGCAACTGAAGCAGTCATCGATGATAAACCGTGGTTCCACGACATCAAACGCTTCCTTCAAACTCAAGAGTACCCGCTTGGGGCATCAAACAAAGATAAGAAAACTCTAAGGAGACTTTCTGGCAGTTTCTTCCTGAATGAAGATGTGCTATACAAAAGAAATTTCGACATGGTTTTGCTCAGATGCGTGGATAGACACGAAGCAGATATGTTAATGCATGAAGTGCATGAAGGGTCCTTTGGAACTCATTCAAACGGGCATGCAATGTCCAAAAAGATCTTAAGGGCAGGATACTATTGGTTGACAATGGAATCTGATTGTTGTAAACACGTGAAGAGATGTCACAAGTGCCAGATCTACGCAGATAAGATCCATGTGCCACCGACTCTACTCAACGTTCTCTCATCTCCATGGCCTTTCTCCATGTGGGGTATCGACATGATTGGAATGATCGAACCAAAAGCTTCAAACGGTCATCGTTTCATCTTAGTAGCAATTGATTACTTCACCAAATGGGTCGAAGCAGCATCTTACGCCAATGTTACAAGACAAGTGGTTGTGAGGTTTATCAAGAATAACATCATTTGCCGATATGGTGTTCCCAGCAAGATCATTACTGACAATGGTTCAAACTTGAACAACAAGATGATGAAAGAATTATGTGAGGAATTCAAGATTGAGCATCATAATTCTTCTCCTTACAGACCAAAAATGAACGGCGCCGTCGAAGCTGCCAACAAGAACATTAAGAAGATTGTCCAGAAAATGGTCGTCACTTACAAAGACTGGCATGAAATGCTGCCATTTGCTTTACATGGGTACCGTACTTCAGTGCGTACTTCAACAGGGGCAACTCCCTTTTCTCTAGTATACGGCATGGAAGCTGTGCTCCCCGTAGAAGTTGAAATTCCATCAATGAGAGTCCTCATGGAGACCAAGTTATCAGAGGCTGAATGGTGTCAAAGCAGATACGATCAGTTGAACTTAATCGAAGAAAAACGTATGACTGCTCTATGCCATGGACAGTTATACCAAGCAAGGATGAAACAAGCCTTCAACAAAAAGGTTCGACCTCGTGAACTTCGAGAAGGCGACCTCGTGCTTAAAAAGATCTTGTCTTTTAAACCAGATTCTAGGGGCAAATGGTCTCCTAATTATGAAGGCCCGTATGTTGTCAAAAGAACATTTTCTGGCGGCGCCATGACTCTTGCAACCATGGATGGTGATGAACTCCCACATCCTGTGAATGCTGATGCAGTCAAGAAATACTTTGTCTAAAAAAGAACAAAAGAACAGCTCGGTAAGTCGAAAACCCGCAAAGGGCGACTTAGGCAAAAATGAGCGTCTTGGTGGACTGAAAACCCGAAAGGGCGGTCCAGGCAAAAATTAGAGACAATAAACAGAAAAAATTCATCCTGGTAGATTGAAAATCTGAAAGGGCAATCTAGGCAAAAATTAGGGATTTATGACAAAGTAACTGCATCAGTCCATACTTCATCACCTGAAAAGTCTGTACGTCATCAAAGGATCTTCGATCAATTTATCGCCAATCTGAAGCGACAAGCACAGTTGGAACTCAAAGTTGTTAGGGGAAATAGTGGTTATTGCTTTCAATGTAGCCTTTTCCGCATAATTACCATTTCCAACTTTTGTAAATACTCCATGGAATCACGCCTTTAGCTGATTACCATCCTATTAAATAAATTTGAGCCTTGTGCCCACTTGTTTGCAATCTCTAATTTCTTTTAGCTTGCAAAATGACGCTTTAATTGTGTTATTCGTTTTTGAAAGAAAAGAAAAAAAGTTTTAAATGAATTTTACTTCACTTTTTCAAAATAAAAGCGAAACTTTCCTTTGAGTTGTGAACAACAGAAGGAACATCAACAGCTATCTCCATAGGACGAATCAAGGATTATGATAGGAAAAGCTCTTCTATCCCCAGTGAAGAAGGTCTTCTATCCCCAGTGTCGAAGATTTTCCATCTCCAGTAAAGAAGATTTTTCCATCTCAGTGAGAAAAAGATGCTTATCTTCCCCAAAGAAGTTGAAAGCATGCAACACCATTCATCACCCGTGCTATCTACAACATGTTGAAAAACATTTGCCAAGTATCTGGTTGTATTGCGACGTCGGTCCTTCTCCAGTATATACTTCATTGTCTGTCAGTCAGCATGCATGCGACATTCATGACATTCATCATTCATACATATTTGCATCATTTATGCATTCTTACATTTTTCAATGTCTGCCTAAAATCACTTGTTCAGGATATATCTATCCCAAAAAAAGAGAAAAAGCAAAAAATAAAAATAAAAAAAGAAACAGATACGGGCGTGTCATCTCTCCAAGTAGGTTGTCACCCATAAGCAGAAAAGAACATCTTCTTTCTCCAGTTCCCCACTGAGATCATTCCTCGTGGAAGAAGGTTGCTTTAGTTTTCTCCTCTCAAAACGAAGGAGAAAATCCCCAGTCGAGTTCATTCCTCATTGGGTACAAAGTCTTGTTTGACTGTTTCTTTCCAATTCATTCATGGATAGAACCTTGTCTTTACCAAAAGATTCAAATTCCGATTCCCCAAATAGAGTCAAGAAAAAATTGAACCATAAACAATCGCCTCGTCATCTGAGCAGTTTATGTTTCTTTCAAAAATTTCCTCTCAAGGAAATCAATCATGAAGACCATTCGACAATCAGGGCCTTATTACTGTTCACAAGGCTGAATAACCAGTAATTTCCCTAACAAAGTCTCCAGGATCATTTTATCACTCGACTGATAATTGATCATGTCTTCAAAACCACTATCACGAGGCTGGTAGTCGGTAACCTTTTGTTCTGGTTATATTATTTAACATGTCTATCACAAGGCTGATAGTCGGTAATATTAACCGAACCTTTGAAACTCTTTTTACCTTGTCAAGTCTATCACCATGCTGATAGTCGGTAACACAGTTTCATACCTTTCACCTTCGTATTATTAAACAAATCTATCCCCATGCTGATAGTCGATAATGTCGATAGGTAAGCTTTTCTTACAAAGCTATCATTCCCCGGTGAAGCATACACTTGCTTTCCCGTAAAGACAAAACGGATTCTCTTCCTAAAACGGATTGAGACATCCTTCCAGATCTCTTCTCCCCAGTGGAGTCATTTTTTGATATTCCCTCGGTAAAGACATCCTTGCATCATTCGCAATTTTGGTATCTTAGGTCCAAAATTCGCGTCTTCTGATATTTAAGTCTCTTCTACCCTATCAAAACGAAGATTTTCAATCTTCATGTCTCAGGTTGAAGAAACTTAAATAGGGGCATCTGTCATACCCCAATTTTTGACCTAAGATACCACCTCATATCATTGCATATGCATCATTTGCATCTCTAACAAATTGCATAGCCTGTGTTTGTTACTTGTGACTCAGCAGGATTTGATCAGAAAATCACTCATCAGTACAAGTAACAATCAATTAGGGTTTCGTTCTCCCTTCATTTCAAATGAATCATCTTCATCAACAATGAACATTTGGTCCTCAGAGATTCATTTCAACAAGCTCAAAGGCTTTGAATCAACCAGATTAGGGTTTTGACTGAAGATAGCATACCCCTGACTTTTGCTCAGGATTTGACCTAATGACTTGGGACATGACCTCAAGACCCCAAGTGCATCATTTTGACCTAATCTATTGGCTCAGAACATCTCCTACACAAGGATTGATCAACAGTGAAATTTCAAATCATCAGATTAGGGTTTTGAACTATCAGGGACTAAAATCAGGGATCACATTTGGGAAACCCTAAAAATCCCCAGGAAGTCAATCAAAGGTTTCAATCATCTTTAAATAATCCCTATGACAACATCCAATGGAAATTACATCTCAATTCAAGATCCACAGTCATCAATTTCATCAGGTCGACAATTAGGGTTTTTGACCTAATTCACTGAATAACTGACTTTTTAATCAGGACAAGTTGTCCCAACTCAAACTATGATTCAATATCCTCCAATACCTCAATATGATCCATTCATACCATTCATTTGATGAGGATAGCCTGTTTCATTTGAAATCTCCAGAAACGCGATTCGTCTGAAAAAGTCAACTGTACAAGATCACCATTGACTTTTGGGGAAATTTTGGTCAACCATGACTTTTGAAGTTTTAAATCATCAATATATGATATGAGAAGTCATTTGATTAAGAAGAATCAAGAAAATCAATCAAGAATCAAAAAGTCAAAAGTTTGACTTTCCATACTTAGAAAAATTTCTAAGTGTTTTTCATGGTTTTTTTCAAACTTTGGAAGGGAATAACTCAAAATTTCACCTACAAACTGAAAAAAACTTCCAACATGAAAGTTGTAGATTTTGATCCAATGAACAACTTTGACACATATAATTTTTTTCCATAAGATCAACCATTTAAGAGATATGGAGCTTCAAAGTTGGAACTTTATGAAAATTTCACTTAAAATCTCATTTTCTTCAAAGTTCATGGATCTTTTTCACCCACTTCCTTAAAGGTCTTGAAGAAACTTTCAACTAGGGTTTTGAAGTGTGCAACATGAGCTTTCCAAAATGTCCAAGAGCATGAAAAAATATGGAGTGTAGCCATGGTTTTGAATTTTGACATTAGTGACCATTATGCTTGAATTTTCACCATTTTTCTCACAAAGTTCTTATACTATATGACCAATAATGCAAGATATGATCAAATAAAATGATGCAAGCAAGAATCTTATATTTATGATCAATTTAGAAGAATTTGTGAAACACTTGAAAGCTTTAACCATGGTTAAGCTTTGTAATTATGAGAAAAATATTCCATGCCATCTTTTTCCACAAAATTCATCATGGCATTTTCAATTTGCAAGCAATCCAATTCATAATCTTTGCCTATAAATAGAAGGCCTCACTTCATTGCAAATCACTCCAAAACTTGTCCAAGAACTTGTTTTCTCACTTCTTCCATTTTTACCAAGTTCTTAAGTTTTCAAAGAGGTTAGAATGCCAAATTGCCAATCTTTCAAGTTCTAACCAAAGGAGTCATCCAAACTTCTTCCAAATACCATTTAGAAGTTGTTGGAATACTAACAGAACCCATTCACGAGCCAAACAGCCTAAACACAATTCAAACTTTTTCAAGAAAACTTGAAACTCGAATTTTAGGTTACAGGCCAATTCAGTGAGATCTAAACACTCAAAAACAATCCTCCAGCATCACTGAACCTAACCCGATCGTTTCCAAGCTTTGAAGCTTCAAGAACACTCACCCAGAAGCCACGTTTGGTGCAGACAAAAACCAACACGAATTCCATCATACCTGCATCTTTAACAAGATATAACTTCATATTTGTGTTTGGTTAAGTGCTCTGATCATTTCTGGAGCTTTAATTTGAGTTTAATGGCCGTTTGAAGCATCTACCATTTTAGGGTTCTTGAGCTCAATTTTGGGATTATTCGTTTTAGGCAAAATCTGGAAAAACTAAAGGCATATTTGAACTCAGAGGCAAATTTTAAGTCGAACCATGGTCTCATAATTTATTTATATTGCGTTTTCCTTAACGTTTGATTTGCAGGACCTTTACTCACGGAGAAAAACTGTAGCTAAAACCTTTAGCTACAGTTACAGAGCTAAAACGACGGAGAAAGCTTGAAGATGATGGCGTGGCGATGTATGATTGGGTCATTCAAATACTGCGCGCGTTTTGTTTTGTTCTAGGTTCATGTGCTTCGCTTTCCACGCCACTTGCCATGTACCTCTCCTCTGAGCCATCAGATCTCATTTAAACTCTCATCCAATACTCCTGAAAGCGCCAGTCCACCATAGAGCTTCAGCCTCGCCACACAGGATCCTGGTTTAAATATTTCTTTAACTAATTTAATTTTCTTTGCAAAATTAATTAAAAATACTTTCAAAAATCCAAAAATCATTTTAATTTCACTTTTAGGTTGATAAAATATTTAATTAATTTTTAACATGAAAATATTTTATTTTTCTTCATAATTAATTTATTTTGTTAAATTAATTAGTAATTGTGTGAATATTTGCTATTAATTAATCTTCAACCAATCAAAAACTCCAAAAAAATATCTTTGATGCATATTTAATTTTATGTTTTCTAATTATTTTCTTTCTTCATGAAAAAATCACAAAAAAATATCTTTTCTTTTAAGATTTAATATTTTCATATAATTTTGTGTAGATAATCATTTAAATTTTTATTTGATTACTGTTGCATATATTACTTGAATTTTCTAACTTTATCCAAGACTTCGAGATTGTTTCTCTGTTGTCTTTTGGATTTGTCTGTTTTGTTTGGTCTTCCATTTGCTGTAGGAGTCCGTAAACAATTACTGGATGATCAAAGAATGCTGTAAGCTGTGAACTTATCTGACGTTCTTTTCTGCTGGTATGGATGCTTAGCACATCACTTGAAGATCACGGTAACACCTCAAACTCAGAAATCCATTTTCTCATTCTTCGAGGTAAGCCTAAAACTCAATCAACTGTTTTCACAACAGTAATCGATTCACTTTCAAATCATCCATTGTTTTTCAAAACAGTGGGGCCTCTCGAATATTAGAGAGTATAAGACCCACTCCTTTTTCTTTTTACACAGTCTTTTTGTTCAAAACAAATAAACTTCTTTCAAAACATACTTTTCAAACTGTTTTCAAAACGACGAAACGACGCGTTTGTAAATAAACAATCAACCATGTTTTATGAAATAAAACACGGGCCTCCACGTAGGTATAAGTCCCAAGCCCCTTTTGTACATACCCATTCCTGTACATGAAATTAGGTATTTCATTGTACACCTTTTTGTACATATCTCGATCAATCTGTTTTTTTTAACTTTGAATAACAAACCAAAAAATGAAGGTTTTCTTTAAACCTTCCCAAAAAATACCATGGGCCTCCATGTAGGTATAAGTCCCAAGCCCTTTTGTAAATACCTGTTTACATAGCTTTGAATAAATTCAAGTGGACCTCTCCTCGAGTATAAGTCCCGAGCCCCCGTGTATACAAATGGATCATGCTTACAGGTATATTTCCTTCATAAACTCCATTATATACACACACTTTGTCATATATGTATAACTGTTCATATTTGTTCATGTACTTGTTCATGTTTGTTCGTACTTGTTCATACTTGTGATTGTGTTATATATGCTTGTTCAACTTAGTACAACACTAGGTTCCCCATAGCCTCCTATTGGGCTTCGTGCAAAGAATCTCCCTAGTTTAGGTTAGGACATAGAGTATGGTTTCCCGGTGAAATCGCTCTAAGAGCTCAAACCAACTATACCATGCCTCCCCTTGGGCTTTTTACAAACGAGTGACCCTCCCATAGCCTCCTCTTGGGCTTACAATGCAAGGACCCTGGATTGTCCCTCCCATAGCCTCCTCTTGGGCTTACAATGCAAGGACCCTCGGATAGCCTCCTCTTGGGCTTCGTACAAGGACCCACGGGCTTCTTATAAGCATCCCCAATATCCAAAACAAATACCCTAGGAGATTAGACATTTATCATCTCTATGATAGGAGTATCTCATCTATATCATCACAAACAATCAAACAATCAAACAATCAATCAATCAATCATTGAAACTTTTGCCACAAGGCTGGCTAATCAATCAAACTGTTTTACCACCGTACTGGATGATTAATCAAAGTTTTTGTCACAAGGCTGACTTCATTGAAACTTTTGCCACAAGGCTGGCTGATTAATCAAAACTTTTTGTCACAAGGCTGACTTCATTGAAAGTTTTTGCCACAAGGCTGGTTAAACAACAAAAACATCTTTATCATTCTAAGCGCCATAAGTGGCACAGCCCAGGGCTTATAATGAAAAGATTTTCAAACAAAAATCAAACAGATGTATGTGATGATATAGATTAGATACATCGAACATTTAGATGACATTTGTCTCTTTTCCTTTGCTTCCACTAGCATAAGTGGGAACTACGATTGCTCTGACTTTCTCAACATCCCTTTGAGAATACGTAGGCACAAGGTCGATCCTTGGCGAGCAAAACAAAACAAAAAAAAACCATTCAAACCTTAGCACCCGTAGACCCCGAGCTACAGATGCTCTGATTCCCTCTAAGGGATATGTATGCAGAGGATCGCGATGATCTTTGCGAGCATAATCAAACAAACACCTTAGGTCCCACCTATTTCACAAGAACCTCCACCACAACAAGAATGGAATAAACAAAACAAAGAAACCTATAGAGTACTATAGATACGTTGGGTGCTAATACCTTCCCTTCGTATAACCAACCCTCTTACCCGGAATCTCTCCCCCACTTTTTAGGTTATTGCAGCTTTTTTCCTTTTCCTACTTTGGAAACAATAAAAAGTTTGGTCGGTACAAAAGAAAAATCATTTTTTGAGCACTCGAGCCCAAAGAAGGCATCAGGTGTCTCATCCCGAAAAAGGACAAACGATTTTTCCCCGCGACACCATCTAATCATTCAAAATTCGTGCAAATTGGAATTGGAGTGATTGAATTAAATATTGGCCAAAATTAGAAAGATTTCATGAACCATATTTGCAAAATTTCCAATCAATGATCTTTCAAGATTCTTTCTGAAATTATTTAACCTAATCCTTCTACTATATAAACACAATCATTCCACACTCCTAGGGAACGAATTTTCTGGCAAGAAGAACCCTAATTGAGTTCTTAAAAATCCAAGGAAAGGTCAAATTTGAATTCAAGGTTGCAGGCCAAGGCAAGAAGTTTTGTTGATTCAATCACGTTCCTCAAGTCTCCCTGAAGCTATTTGGATCATCACGCACGAGCAGCACCCCCAGAACCACCTCCAAACAACCCACGGTTTGCGTTTTTGAAAAACCCTTTGATTTCAATAATTCATGCATCATTTACATGTTTTAATTCTATATTTGTGTTTTATATGATGTTATGAGTGTTTCTGGAGATTGAATTGCATTTATATGGTTGTATGAACAAGATGCCATTGTTAGGGTTTAGACCTTCAAATTAGGGCTTCCTGTTCTAGGCAAAATTAGGGTTAAAGATAGGTATCATTGAACTCATGGCACATGGACGATCGTATCCATGGGGGTGCGCCAAATTTTTGCTTCGTTTTGTGGGGTTTATGATTTTGCAGGTGTAGAAGATATGGCCTTTTTACGGCGTCTCTGTAAAAAGCGCTGTAAAAGCGCATTCTGAAACTCTTCAATGAAGAAGACGATGGCGTGTCACGCCATCATTGGTCCGTTTGAAACAAAAAGGGCGCGCTGGTTTTTTGGTTGCTGAGGGATTCAGTGTGCCAGCGGTCCATGCACTCACGATGCAACCACGATTCTCCACCCTCAGATCTTATTCGTTCCAGATCTGACATTCCAGGAGCTTGCGACCACATCATGTGCCCTCAGCCATGTTACACTGGATCAGAGCTAAGTATTTTATATATTTTTTTTAATTATACAACTCCTTATTTATTTTCATTCTTTTTTTATTTTATTAATTATCATAGTTTTTTTATTCTTATTAAAACTTATCACATAAAATTATATAATTATTTTATAATTATTTATTTTTTATCGAAAACTCGATTTTTTTAAATTCAATCAATAATTGTTTTTTTTTTGTTTTTTTAAACATTTAAATTTCCACATATACTTTTAATCAATTAAATAATTAGGATTTAATCCAATAATTATTTAATTATCATATTTAATCGAACTTTCGATTTTCTTAACCTTTAATGGTTATTTAAAATATTGAATTATTTACTTTCATATTTTATTTAAACTAGTTGTTTAACCCTGATTTATCTTGATAAATTAGGGTTGTCGATCTTCAATGCACTAACTTTTCTCTTCTTTTTCAGGGTTGATCAAGGATTCGATGAAGGCTCGAGACGTTTGAATTAATCATCTTGCCTCTTATTTTTCTTGCCTTTATTCTTTTTCTGCCTTTATTTCCCCTTCCCCGCAGGTGTTTATTGTAATAGCGTAGAATCATTAAACTGTTTTATTTTTCTGCGTGGTTAGTAATCCTAGGGAGTGCAAGCCTGTTAATTAAATTAGAATAACTAATTACAAGATAAAATATCTGAATTAACCACGTGATTGTGCCACACACACACCTTTAGGGTAACCTCTCTTGTTGCCTTGTTGTCTGCTGCCTTATTATCTGTTGCCTTTAATTATGATTCTGAATAGTCAAGTCCCTCGATTCCGAGGATACCTAAAGCAAAACAAATGTTGCTCTCAGTTCATTCATCATCAATTTTGTCCCTCGAGGTTACCTTATAAACGATGATTGTCCCCATTGCTAAGGTATCCTCGCCTGTTGCCTAAAAGATTAAATGACTATTATATCCTTCCCTTAGACTACTTGCCCTCTTTATGGCAGGGTCAGTCTTATGGCGAACGATAACTCTGATGACCCTTTACATCCAATGAAAAAACTACCTACCCTCTTATGGTATGGATAGTCTTCTCAAACTGAAAAGCTAGAAGAACAATTTTTCTAACTTAGGGTAGGTGCTCTTGATTGCTTGCTCTATTCAAATTCAAATTCAAAATTCCAATCTCTTTTTTCACACCCTCTTTTACAAAATACATTCAAAACAAGGCTACGCTTATTTACAAGCTACACTTCAAACATTTTTGAAAACAAAGTGAGCTAAGCAATTAAGAGCCCATGGATAACCATGGATACAAAGGGTGCTTACACCTTCCCTTTGTATAACCTACCCCCCGAACTCAAACTCTTTTTAAAAGGTCTTTTCCTGTTCTTTTAGCCTTTCTATATATTGGATAAAATAAAAGTCGGTGGCGACTCTTGCTATCCGCAATATTTCAAAAAAGTCAGTTCTCCCACCTTATTATAGAAGGTCTTTATTCGTATCAGCTAGCATTGAGATTGAAGGAACTTTGTTCGTGTGGATTGAGTAGAGGCGTTGTTCTTCATTCAACTCTCGTGATCATTCATCCCATTCTGCATCAAAGGTGTTAATCGCCACAAGATTTAACTATTTCTATTACTAAACATGATTGTTCGTAAGGATCGACTTAAGCAATTTTTTTGTTTTTTATTGCATTTTTATATCGTAATTTCCCTTCATTTAGAGATGTGAAATTTTTTACAAATGAAAAAATGAGATAGGTCTCAACTGCATCACGGATATGATAGAAGAAACACGTGAATAGTAAAGCATATAAAAGAGTTTGTAACAAAGATGAAGATAGCAACCTCGTACTTAAGTAGATAGTAACACCCACCAAGATTAGCAAGATTTTCCCCAACTAAGAAGGAATCTACAGGGCGTTGGAAAAAGTATCTCATTTCATCTACAAGTTAGAGGAGATGAATGGTGATCATGGCCCTAAGACATGGAACGATCTTAATCTGGGTGGAACTCACTTAATTCGGGACATTATTATAGGTAGTTTAAGTTTTTCTTCAAATAAAGGTGAGTTATGTTGTTTAACCCACCAAAAATTATTCTCTTGGTAAGATTTATAAAACTAAAAATATTACTTTAGTAATACGATGTCACTCTTTTCCCCTCCAATGATAAGATTTTTAACGAAGGATCATATTTATTAATTATATTTCTTATATACCTTCTATCTTATAAATTATGTGGATTATGACATGTGGTATCATTATACCCCACTTCGGAGTATCATTTCTTCCTCCAAAATATCATTGCGTTCTACGGTGTATTATTGTATCCTCTAGAGTATCATAATAACTTGAGAGGTATAAAAATATCTCTCAATGCTCATTGCCTAATGTCGTATTTATAACGCCCGGTCTATTCACAAATATCTTCGGTCAATTATCAAGGACAATAGTTTTACAAACAAACTCGTGTATTGCACTTGTAAACGTCCTGTTCACACTGCACACAAACAATTTGAACTAAACCTATTGAATGATTTTGAAAATTATTAGTATTAGTTCCATCAAGACGTGATTTATTACACTTAATGTGAGTAGGTTGAAGCTACAACCATATGCTACGTGGACAGGGGTGGCCCTGAGCACGGGCTCGTGGGGCGGGAGCCCAGGGCCCCATAATTTTAGGGGCACCAAAATTTGTTTTTACCCCTAATATAAAAATACTTGCTAGAATTTTATATTTGAAAAATACTGAATAACAAAATTATAGGGGCACTACAATGTCAAAATTAATAAAAAAAATGTAATTTTCCATAAATAAAATATAAAGTTGAATAAAATCAATTAATTCCCCTAAAATAAAATCAATTAATATTATGATGAAAATCCCCTAAAAACAACACTATGATAAAAATTCGTCTCAGGTCACGCAATTGAATCTTGAGTCTGCTGAAGAGTCTTTCCGAAATAACTATTTCTTATATATTGTAGATCAAACGATTGATTCACTTGATAGACGATTTGAGCAGTATAGCACATATGAAAATATTTTTGAATTCTTGTTTAGTATTGAAAGGCTTAGATCATTATCTAGTGGGGACTTGAAAGCATGTTGTAAACATCGTGAAACTTGTTTAAAACATGACGATTCTCTTGATCTTGATGGTGGAATTTTGTTTGAAGAATTTAAAGTTATTAGAAAAGTTTTAACAATTGAATCAAAATCAAGCTATATGATATTGAGTTCTTTAAATACTTTTAATTGTTTTCCTAATTCACGCATAACTTATAGAATAATATTGACTATTCCTATCAGTGTTGCATCTGCTGAAAGAAGTTTTTCTGTATTAAAATTATTAAAATCTTATTTGAGACCTACTATGTCACAAGATAGATTAAATAGTCTTGCGTTGATTTCAAATGAAAATAATTTTTTGAAGAACCTTGAGTATGAGTAAATTATTAATGATTTTGCAATAAAAAATACTACGAGGACGATATTTAAATAATTTTAAAGGTTTGGTAAACTTTTTTATAGAAAAAAAGATCGGATCAAAAAGAAGAAGAATAAGTCTCTTTATAGTGATTTATGTTTTGATGTAGTATAAACATTGATTCAAAGATCCATACTTGTATTCATTTTGCACAATATCAAATGAAAATGTGTTTTTATCAAATTATTTCTTTTATCCTTATGTATTTATTGTTAAAATCAATTTCTGGGACACCACTCTTTTAATTCGCCCAGGGCACCCAAATTCAAAGGACCGGCCCTGTACGTGGATATGTTTCCTCCAAGGACCTTGCTTACATACATCAACGAAATTTCATGGTTCGTTTTCAAATCGTGGCAGGCCATAATGTTACAAATTTCAAACACTTTGTGGTGATCACCAAACTTAGTGAAAAATCACTTAATACAAACTAGCTAAGTGCCACTTTGTTTCAGCTTTAAAAAAATGGATTTTTTCTTTATATTTTTAAAAATAGATTTTCCAAAACCGTTTTTCAAAATATTACAAGTTTTTTTATATTAATTTTTTCTAAAATGAAACACTAATTTTGATATCCTAGAACATAAACATAAATTATTGAAGATCAAAATTTAGTCAAAATCACAATTTTTTCAAAAAGTTGTATTTCAAAAATGATTTTTATGAAAATCTATTTGAAATAGCTTCAAAATTAAGTGATTTTTTGAAATTTTGATATCCAAATTTTTCCCCATAGATAGATGAAATGTCTAAAATCACATTTTAAGAATAACTATTCAAACAAAATTTTCATTTGAAGCTTTTATAAAAAGTTTATTTATAAAAAAAAATTTCACAAAATTTTGTAACACTATAAAAATCATTTTTAAAAAAAACCAAAACAAATGGGCCCTAAGTCAAATTACTCCTTAATTAGAATTAGTTTTTAACTTATAGCATTTATTACCGTTTTAATAGTAGTTCATTATGAGGGTCCTCTCAAACAATTTGAAATTTTAATTTTAAAGTCCTTAATAAAAAAAGTATAGAAAATTTAAAAAGTATTCTCATTTATTTTATAATACATGTAATTTGAATTTGATGACAAGTGCAATAATCAAACTTGTGTCTAAGGGGGTTTACAATGTTTATGACTAATAAAACAACCACTTATTTGATAGTAATTATTTATCATAATTTCATGAATTTAAACATATTTTTGAATGTAGCAAAAAAAAAATTTTAAAATATATTTTAAAATCTAATTTCAATAGAGGTAAAGAAAATTTTAATACTTTGTATTAAGGGTATTGTTGTCCTTCCACAAAACTAACGGGTATTGTTGTCCTTTTACAAAACTAAACCTATTATATTGAGAATTCATTATTATTACATCTTATGTCTTACTTATATACTCTTTATATACTCTTGTGAAATTCTAAAACTACTTCTAAATTTTAGAATTTAAAATTCAGACGCACTAAATACATAATAAACTCTCGCTAAAACATGTCAAAGCAAGTGTTAAAAAATCGGATTTTAGATTAGTCAGATTATAGAGATTGAACTCTAGGCCCTCATCAACACACCACACATATGCCCAATCCAAAAACACACATTTAAATAAATGAATTTCAATGTCTTAGAAATTTGGACGTTTCAACTTAAGTATTCGCGCCAAGACCTTTCCCTCTCTGTTTCCTCTTTCATTTCTTCAAAGTTAACAAAACATAGCAAATAAGGCTCGGGAGCATACTCTTGTTCTAACATTTTCAAGCTTTCTCACAACTTCTACTCCATTGCATTCAAAATTAATACATCTCTCAAGTTCTACTCCACTATATTCAATCAAAGATCTTCAATCTCTCACGTTTAGTTAGTTTCTCATTTTCTTACTTTTTTCTATTTGAGATGCGTGCAATACCTAAATAGGTTATAGGTATGATAAATTAGGTTAAATGCAATAGATATGTCATATTTGTATTCGACATTTAAGCTTAGCTCATTTCTCAAGTTCTAATGATGGTGTATTTATTTATTTTTTTGCAGTTTCGTGATACATTGAAATGTATTAGCCATAGTAGGAAGGTTTTATAGTTGTTGTAGCCCGATGAACCATGGTTTCAAGATGTCTTGCAGCTATGTGGGCTGAAGATTTTATGCAGGACTAGATATGGTTATATTAACAATAGTTTATTGTTTGCGTTTATGGAGCGATGGCACGCAGAGACCTCTTCATTTCATCTCCATATAGTCTAATGATGTTTCATGACTCCGATATCTTCCGGTCATAGGAATATTATCAAATTACTCTAGAATCAGTATACCTGATGCACAGGAAATGATGTTGAAATATTTAGGAATTGGCCCAGGTGTTTCTCGCGAACAATCTCTAGCCTCTTATTAAAGGTTTCTTGCAGGATCGGCTACAAGAATCTTAGACCTAGTGTTGAGTTTTAATGTGAATTAGTGGTCAAGAACGAATGGTATAAAGAAACGCGAAAGAACAAGATAATTGCAAAAAAGAAAGTAAGTAAACAAAACAAAAGACTCAGATTATAAAGATTGGAAATTGCTTTGAATTAAAATATTGGAAGCAAACATTCATTGCAAACAGTGAACTCGTTTTTCTCTTAGACGCGGATGCTTTGAGCTTAATGTTATAAATGTAATAAATTGTGACCACTAAATTGAATACAACAGTTTGCTAAAATAGGTCATACATAAAAGTAACCGTCGATGATTACTAGCATCCTACGTTGGGATTCCATGTGAAGCTTTTCCCCAACTTCCCCCATGTTCTGCTTCATGACTCATAGGTTGGAAACTTCTCTTGCCGCCATTTTGTCCAAGCTTGTCAACGGTCGAACCAAATTCCCCAAGTGATGTCTTGGTCGACTAGCTATTTGGAAATGTCTCACCGGTTCCGTCTACAGCCCCCAACTTCTCTCACATGAGGTAATCAATAGGCTTTTTTTGATGAAAGATACCCACTCCACTTAGTTGAAAATTACTTCTCAACAAATTGCCCCCAAAATGTCAATTTCGACAGAGATTGTGTCGATGAAGAACTTGGGCATTTTCTTTTCTCGTATTTTTTTACTCCACGTCTTGTCAAAATGATATCACACGTCATCATGATCACTTTCTACGCAACAATTTCCCATGTCAATCCATCATTTCTCATGATGGCTCCTAGTTTTTAGAGTGTTGGTTTTGAAACCAAACTCCATTAACTTTCCCACTCCCTATTTGTCATCGTTGGATCAAACGACGCCTGTCAATCATTGACGGATCTATTTACCTTCAAATAATTGTTTAGAGAATCATTATTTCCTTCTTCTTCCATTTGCTCATTTCCACAACTCTCTCAAACAGAACACCATCGCATTTTTAGCGTTTCTCCTCATTATTTTCATTACAATGGTAGCTCATGCTCTTGCTTGCATCATTACTGGTAACAATCACGTGGCTTTTTCCCTCGAGGATAATGCAAACCTGCCACTAGTTCCACAACCACCGTCTACTGAACCAAGCAAGGTTGAGATTTGGCAGAAACAAATGTTTATCCCTTTCACGGTCTATGGGGAACTTTTTGATAGACGATAGGAATGGTCTAGAGGGGGTGAATAGACCACCTTTTTCCGACTTAAGAAAATTTTAGCTTTTGAAACGTGACTTCCCTGAATCACTTAATCGTCTCCGAACGATCGAGTTATCGGGGACCGGATATGTGTACTAAACCGAACGGATGAAAAACGGCGAATTATGAATTACGTTTTAACGAATTTATCAATTAAGTCAAATACACACTTAATAGAGTATTACTCACAATGAACGTTTATACCAAAATTTAACCAAAAATTGATTGAGTAATTTTATCGAACACTTGGTGATCGATATTCACCAAACCTCAATTTTTGCTCAACAATGGAAATTTAACAAAACGAAAGAAACAAGATAAAAGTAAGAACGATAAAGAACACGAGATTTGTTAAGGCAATTCCTCTACCGTCCTCGCAGGAGTACGTCTGCCCCTAATTTCAAATGAAATTAGGAAAGTTTTATTTGATTGTTGTAATACGGTGAACTGACTTTATTATTTTCGCAAGCAAAATGCTGCGGTGTGCAAGAGTCGCCACCGACTTTTATTTTATCCAATTAGGAAAGGTATAAAAGAACAGGAAAGACCTTCTTTGAAAAGAGATTGAGTTCGGGGGGTAGGTTATGAAAAGGGAAGGTGTAAGCACCCTTTTCATCCGTAGTTATCTACGGGCTCTTAGTTGCTTAGCTCACTTTGTTTGTTTTGAAATGTTTGTGTCGTGTGTGTTTAGAAAAACAATTTGATTTTGAGAATGTCTAAAAAGACAACGTTAGAAAACGGGGTGTGAAAAGTTTTGTTTGAATTGATTGTGAGCAAGCACTTAAGAGTTCCTACTCTAAGTTCGTAAGTACTATCCATACCATATGAGGGTAGGTAGTCCTATACATTGGATGTGCGGGTCATCGAAGGGTCATCGGATGGTCATAGAAGGCAACATGTAAGGACGTCTTAGCATTCGAAGGGACGGTCATCATTTTATCGTAGGCAACTCGAAGGGACTATGATGACATTAATCGGAGGCAACCTTGCTAAGACATCCCTACGTTCGAGGGACTTGACCATTTAAATCGAGAAAGGCAACCAAGAGGGGAAACCCTAAAGGTGGGTGTGTGCACAAGTAAAAGAAGTGTGTTAATTTTAGATATTTTAATCTTTGAAGTTAGTGAGCTAACGGTTCAGTTTTAGTCTTTCCATGCAATCCTATTAGCCATACATCTAAGCAATTATTAGCAGTTTATAGTGTGCGAAAAGTAAAATGCGGAAAATAAAAGTCCTAAGCTATTACAAAAATAACCTTGCGACCTATACATCGATTTCTAGAATTTTAAATATAAAGCAGTAAAAATAGTATACATGCGACAATCATGGAGAAATTGAGAGGGAGAAGAAGAATCGAGAGTAGTTAAAAAATTTAGGTTAGTGTAAATTAAAATCTAATTCTAAGTTAATTAATCCCTAATGACTAAATTAATTAGTGAAAACCCTAATTGATTAAAAAAATCCTAATGTCTAAAAGTTAATTTTAGTTAAGAAAAAAAACTGAGTTTAATTAAAAAACTAATCCTAATTAATTAGTTAAAACCCTGATGTTAAATCATTTAGAAATTACTTAAATTATATGAAAAAAGAAACTAACCTAATTAATTAGTTTTTGTGTACAGACTTTTTGCAATCAAAGGAAAAAGGATATTCGTTGGGCTTGTGCTGTTTGAGGTCCAATAACTCTTGAGTCCAACCATAGGGGTATGTAATAATGATAAGGGTGAACATAAGTAAAATGATAGAAAGTGGTCCAAAGCCCAATTGATGGTCTTTCCCGTTTCTTCCAATAGACCTGTTATTTCTATATGCAAAAAGAAATCGTAAAGTAAATCCCAGATCCCTTCTTCTAGCTTCCTCGGTTCCTTGCTCTCATTCATAAAAAAAATCTTTAATCTGAAACAATACACAAACAATCAGACAACAATAAAATGCATCGAATCTCTACCGTGAAGACGGCGCTTGCGACCAAGCATGGTGGTTGCGCCATGTTGTTGACGCAGCGGTGGCCGGAGGCTTGGATCGGAGGGGTTGCGGTTTCGGCGGTAGCTGTGGGGGCGGAGGTTCTCGTCGGGATTGGAGCGGACGACGTCGGAGGTCCGTGCGGCGTCGGATTTGGTGGTCTTTGCGAAGAGAGGAGTACGGTTGGGATGTTGCTGTTTCTAATTATCTTTGCTCCTTATTTGATTTTTATGTAATTGTGTTTATATTATGATTGAGTTTTTGGTTCATGATGATGTTGTTGTATCTACAGGTTGTTTATGGTGTAAGTTAGGATTTGTTCGTAACCTGTAAAAACAGAAGAAAAAAATGTTGCTCTGAAAAATTATAGTCACGGTTGATTCAATTTAGATTGGGGTTAGAAACTGGTTCCTTGTTTTAATTGGGGTTAAATAAGTTTTTGGTCCCTATAAAATTACCAAATTTCGTTTTAAGTCCTTCAAATTTTTCCTTCAAATTTCAGTCCCTACAAAATTTTCCGTCTAAAAAAATGGTCCCTGACGTTAAAAGCCACTAACGGCTGCTGACGTGTCAAGACAGGTGGAAATATTTTAAACCATTTGTTAATTGTTTTAATCCAGCGTGTTATTAAAGGGACAATCCACCCTTATCTTTTCCCCTTATTCTTCTTCTGGTCCCTCTTCTCTCTCAATACTTCATCGTGGTCCCTCTTCTTTTGCCTTTTCATTCAAGTGGTCCCAACAGACAACTCCTGGTTTTGAGTGCTCCGGTCCCAAAAAACGACAAGGTAAGTCCCACTTTCTCATTCTATTGTTTAATAATTGCGAGATTTCTGTCTTGAATCTTGTTTAGGGTTGGTTGTTCCTTGCATGCCATATACCATTGTTTAGGGTTTTATTTTGTTGTCAAGTCACTGTCTGATATACCATTGGTTTACTTGAAATGTGTAGGGAATGGGGTTATTTAAGGTTGTCTTTTTTACCAAAGGAAAATTTGTAAGAGATGAAGGGGTAACATATGAAGGGGGCGATGTTTTTGCTATAACTGGTCAGGACCCAGATTTCTGGTCATATTTTGAAGCATGTGATTTACTTAAGTCTTTGGATGCTTCATTTATAAAGGAAGATGTGAAAATGTGGTGGAAGTCCGAACATGGCTCACTTGAAAATGATCTAAAACCACTTGTTAATGATGAGGATGCAACATTGTTAGCTATGTGTGCTGAGGAGACAAAGTCTGATATTGAGATATATACTGAGCCAAAAGAAAAAGAAAATGTTAATGTGGAGGAAAGTGAAGATGGTGAATCAAGTGAAGACTCTTTGGATGGCATACATTTTGATGATAGTGAAGAGGAGAGGATGAATGATATTGATGAAGATGTAGGTGAAGAGATCAACAATTCTGGTGCAGGTGGAGTAGAAGATGGTGCAGTTATGGATGGAGAAGAAAATGGTGCAGGTGGAGTAGAAAATGGTGCAGGTGGGATACATACAGGAATGATGACAGCAAAGATGGAAAGGGAACATTTAATTGATGATGAATACTTAACAGATGAGCTTGATAGTGGGGCAGATGATGATAGTGATGATGGTAGGCCTTCAGTGATAAGGTTTAGGGATGATGAAAAACTTAGAAAGGAATTTAAGTTCAAGGTTGGAATGGAATTTTCATCTCTGAAGCAATTTAAAAAGGCTGTACTGGAACATAATGTGTTGAATGGTAGGGAAGTTAAGTTTGCCAAAAATGATGGGGAAAGGTGCAGGGTTATTTGTAAGGATAAACAACAATGTGGTTACACTGTTTTATGCAGTAGAGTTTTGAGAACTGAATCTTTCAGGATTAAGACTTTAATTCAGAAGCACAAATGTGGAAGAAAGTTCTTCAACAAGAATGCTAATGCTGATTGGGTGTCTAGAATAATTGTGGACAAGTTGAAGAACAATTCAGGTATGAAATTGAATGAGATTGTTTCTGATGTTAGATTGAGGTTTGCCACAGAAATTACTGGATGTAGGGCTTTCAAAGCAAGGCAAATAGCTAGAAGGGTTGTTGAAGGTGACTCAGCCAAGCAGTATAGTATGTTATGGTCATATGGAGCTGAATTGAGAAGGGCATGTATAGGTAATACATTTAAGTTGAACATTTCTGGTTTGCCACCTAAGTTTGAAAGGTGCTACATGTGCTTTGATGGTACAAAGAGAGCATTCAAGAATGGTTGTAGACCTTTCATAGGATTGGATGGTTGTCACTTAAAGAACAAATATGGTGGAATATTGTTGATAGCTGTCAGTAGGGATGCTAATGATCAGTATCTTCCACTTGCCTTTGGTGTTGTGGAGACTGAGTGTAGGGAGTCTTGGAGCTGGTTTATGAGGTTGCTTCTTGAAGACATAGGTTCTGATAATAGGCGTTGCTTCATTTCTGATCAGCAAAAGGTGTTATTTGTTAATCTTTCTTTCCTTATATGTGATTATATGTGATTTTAGGTATTAACTTAGGTCTTTATATGCAGGGATTGGTGAATGTATTTGAGGAAGACTATCCTGAATTTGAGCACAGATTTTGCTTAAGACATTTGTATGCTAACTTCAAGAAGAAGTTTGGGGGTGGTACACTCTATAGAGATCTAATAATGGCTGCAGCAAAGGCAACCTATTTTGAAGATCATGAGGCTAAGATGAATCAAATTAAAGAGGCAAATCCAGATGCCTATGAATGGATGAATGCTATTCCCAAGAATAAGTGGTGTAAGCATGCCTTTCCCTTCTACTCTAAGTGTGATGTTCTTATGAACAACCTAAGTGAATCTTTTAATGCTATTATTTTGATGCAAAGGGATAAACCTATACTTACCATGTTTGAATGGATTAGGAACTATCTAATGGGTAGGTTTGCCACTCTTAGGGAGAAGGTAGAGAATTACAAAGGAGTGATTATGTCTAAGCCACTTAGAAGGTTAGATAGGGAGATAGAAAAAAGTGCTAGTTGGCTGCCCACTTATGGAGGTAGATTAACATTTCAGGTTACTCATGTAATGTTCACAGATAGTTTTGTTGTGGACTTGGCAAAACATACCTGTTCTTGTAATTTTTGGGACTTGGTAGGGATCCCATGTAGACATGCTGTTGCAGCCATACATAGGAAGGTAGATAACCCCATTAACTATGTACACAAGTGTTATCATAATTCTACCTATGTAACATGTTACAATGAAGTTATCAATCCTATTAATGGCCAAAACAAATGGCCAAAGACCACTGACCCTGAAATCTTGCCACCTAGTTATAAGAGAGGTCCTGGCAGACCAAAGAAATTGAGAAGAAGAGAGGCTGATGAAGAAAGTCAAACAAGGTGGCAAAGGACTAACACAAGTCATAGGTGCAAGATTTGCTTTGAATATGGACATAACAAAAGGACTTGTAAGAAAAACAAACAGCTAGCAGTTATTGTTGGTGAAGTACCAAGAGATGTACCAAGAGATGTACCAAGAGATGTACCAACAGATGTACCAACAGGTGTTGCACCCACCCAAGGAAGCCAAACACCTAATGTGGGAACTTCTGGAGTCAAAAAAAGGGCAAGTAATAGAACTAAATTGGTTACAGTTATTTTGGTTGATTTTCTTACAATTACATTGGTTGCAGGCTTCTGTGCAAGTAGGAGGGAAATCAAAGAAGTCAAAGTCTACTGCAAATGTAGGAGGGAAATCAAAGAAGTCAAAGTCTACTGCAAATGCACCAACTTCTGTGCAAGCTAATGATGTGCCACAACATGAAGCTGTAAGTGAGAATCGATTTTGTGATGTTCAACCTGAAGATGTGCCTCCTAGCAATGAAGCTGTAAGTGAGAATCAAGCTAATGATGTGCAAGCTAATGATGTGCAAGCTAATGATGTGCAAGCTAATGATGTGCAAGCTAATGATGTTCAAGCTAATGATGTTCAACCTGAAGATGTGCCTCCTAGCAATGAAGCTGTAAGTGAGAATCAAGCTAATGATGTGCAAGCTAATGATGTGCCTCATAGCAATGAAGATGTGCCTCATTCACAAAACACTGTCAGTTCAGCTGAGGCAATGAAAAAGTATTGTGGAAATACTTGATATTGCACCATTGAGAATTGATACTAGTCCTGTCAAGAGTAAAAGATCTGGCCCCAAGACCTTTATTGGGAAATGCCCCAAGGTTCCAAAACCTGTCAAACCATCCATTGCTCCAAAGGTGTCCAAAGCTGCCAACAAGCCAACTATGTCAACTATGAGTGACCCTGTAAGTTTGTAACAAGTGGTGATATACCTTGGCGTGCTGTGTTTATAAACCATTGTTAACTGTTTTTTGTCTTAACAGGTGAAGGCAATGATATCACCAAGGAAAAAGTCCAATCTTGCTGCATCTCCAATTAGAAAGAGTGATAGACTAAGGACTTTGAAGGCAAAAAATATACAGGGGCCTGGAAGGGATCAAAATGATCCACTTGAAATTCCTGATGAAGACTCTACTGTGAGCAGTGCTAGTGGGAGAAAGCCATGGGCTGACATCCAAAAAAGCATGACTCAGTGATCCAAAATTGTCCTACTGTTTTGTTATTTACTTTGAAACATTTGTGTGATGTATTATGAACCACTTTTGGATGTATCTCTTTTGTTTTGAACTGAATCTAAGATGTATTATGAAGATGTATTATGAACCACTTTTGGATGTATCTCTTTTGTTTTGTACTGAATCTAAGATGTATTATGAACCACTCTTATGTTATCAGTTGCTTTGGTTTTTCATTTATGTGTATCATAACAAACAAAATTGAAACAAGAACTACATTGTATTTCATTAAACAAGAACATCAAACAAGAACATCAAACAAATACATCAAACAATGAACATAACCAAACTACATTATCAAGTGTTCACAAGCCTAAACAACTCAGTAATTACACTTGAACACAAAATACAAATTAATCATAAAGGACGCAACAAGAACCAACATCTTTATTTTTCCATGAAATTCCAATATTTTCAACTTGGCCTTTAAGTTCTTGTTCTTCTTCCTTGCATCCTCATACAATGACTTCATATATCCCACAGATTCCATGACATCAAACTCTGAATTCCTAATGGTAAGATCTTCATTTCCAGAAATTTCACCAACATCTTCAGCCCATATGAATAGATTACAAGTATCAGCATTCTTCCAGTAAGGACATCTCCAAAACAACCTCCCCTTATTTGGCCCATTGTGACATTGATACATCACCATCCGAGCTTGACACCCACAAAACCTACCACCAAATCGCGATTTCACTGAAACAGACGACATAGGTCACGATGAACGAAGAAGAACTAAAACGAAAGAACGAAGAAGAAGCACAAAGTGACACTGAATGAGGAATTAGGGCAAAAGAAGAAGAAGAGGAATTAGGTCACGATGGAGGCAGAAGATGAAGAAGAGGAATTAGGGTAAAGGAATGATGAGTGGTCCCTTTAATAACACGCTGGATTAAAATAATTAACAAATGGTTTAAAATATTTCCACCTGTCTTGACACGTCAGCAGCCGTTAGTGGCTTTTAACGTCAGGGACCATTTTTTTAGACGGAAAATTTTGTAAGGACTGAAATTTGAAGGAAATATTTGAAGGGACTTAAAACGAAATTTGGTAATTTTATAGGGACCAAAAACTTATTTAACCCTTTTAATTGTAAAACAAATAGTTCTTGTTTTAATTGTAAAAACAAATAGTTACAGGTTGAAAAAAAAGAAAATCATGATTGGGTATTAGGCGCCGGCCCTGTAGCTGTGCAACATACAGCACAGGGCCTCATATTTTATGGGGCCTCTAAAAAACTTTACTTTGCTTATTCAATGCTATAATGTTTAAAACTTGGTTTACAGTACATATATTATAATATTGAAACTCATCTCTTCAATGTTTTTCAACGTGGATATGTGAGACAAATATATCTATATACTATTGCTACTAGTTACTATTGGTATATGATTTGGGTAGAAAAAGAATGGATTTTTAAATATTACATTATATTTATCATCATATAGAATAAGAATTTTGATTTCATTTTAATTGACATATGATAAGTTAAAAACTACATAATAACAACAAGCTAGTTTAATTGAATTATAATGAACAAAATTTTAATCTGAGTCTTAATTTAATTAATTTTTTTATTGGCAATTATTATTATTATTAATAATTATTAATATATATATAATAGAAAACTACCTGAAAATTAGATAAATAGAACACTATTAGACTACAAATGAATAATAATAATTCCACATCTAGAGAATATGAAAAACAATAAAATCAACAACGATGTTATATTTCACTTATTTTTCTCGATCTCTTATCAAAAAGTAAGTATAATAATTAAAATTTCACTTATTTTCCGATAGTATATTAATTAAAAAAATTAAAAAGGATAATTTTGATTTTAAGAAAAATATTTTTATTCTTCTATTTTAAAATTCGTACAGGGCCTCAGAATTGTTTGGGCTGGCCTGGTATTAGCAAAGATGATTAAAAGATGTATATAGAAAAGAAATAGGAAAATTATACCCTGTACCCCTACTTTTATCCCAATACCCCTACAAAAAAAAATTCGGACAAATTTACCCCTGTATAAATAGTAAAAATTACCAAATTTTTCACTTTTTCACTCATTTTCACGGTTACACAGTGGTTCAGAAGAGGGAAATTTTTTGAGCAAAAACCGGATAACCCAGCCTCGTGAGTTCCGGTTCAGCTTTCATTTAAAAAGTAAGTTTTTTTTTAAAATTCTCAGCCGGATAACCCAGTTATGGGGTTTCCGGTTCTGTTCATTTTCTTACGTATATAGCCGGATAACCCAATGATGGGGTTTCCGGTTCATTTTTTCTCAGCCTGATAACCCAACTAGGGGGTTTTCGGTTCTTCTAGGCCTCAGCCGGATAACCCACCCTTTGGGTATCCGGTTCCTTTTTTTTTTTTTGTTATTTTTTTTGTTTTTAATATCATATATTATTTTTAATAACATTTTATTTAATTGTTAACTATTTTATTTTTTATTTTTTAGTGGTTCGAAGAAGAGGAGGTGCGATCGACGGAATGCGTCAAAGAGGAAGACAACGTCGAGAGGCTGATGGCGAGGGACAGCAGGGAGCTGCTCCTGAGGTTGGTCCGCAGCTTCCGGCATTTCCCGGAGGACCTACTGATACATCATTATTGGTTAGATATCAGAGGCACGTTGCATGTCATTTATGGTTGGACGAGGTACGTAAATATTTTATTAAATGTTTTTTTAAATTACATGTACTTATAGATTAACATATATTACAAATTATTTTCAGGAGAGACGACCAAAGCCGACCTTAAAGGTTGCTGCACATGGCAGCAAATTAATAGGATGGGTTCCGGCAATGCTCCCAAGGCAGATGGAAAATTGGTTAGTTGCATCTGGCCTTTCATCTTTGCAGCATACTAGTTTGTCCAGGGTAGATACGCATCTATTATTTGCTTTTGTTGAGAGATGGCATCCTGAAACATCGTCATTTCATATGCCGTTCGGCGAGATGACCATCACGCTAGACGATGTTTCTTGTTTTCTTCATGTACCGATTAGGGGCCAGCTGGTTGACCCTGATGTTGTTGTCACCGATTATGATGCTATCCATCTAGCTGTTGAGTTGTTTGGTGTTTCGCTGAGTGATGCAACTACAGAGGCTTCTGCGGTAAGGGGTCCTTACTATAAATTGGATTGGTTGAAGCAAGTTTTTGAGCAACAAAGAGCTGCGAATAACTTTACAGGCGCTATGAGAGCATACATGATGTTGCTATTAGGTTGTACCATTCTTGCCGACAAGACTTTTACTCTTGTCGAGGCAAAATATCTTCCACTTTTGAGAGATTTGGATACTTGTGGAAGCTATTGCTGGGGGGCAGCTGCACTGGTTACTCTGTACAGATACTTAGGGGATGCCTCATTTTATTCACACACTATGCTTTTTAATGCTCTTTTTCTGACAACATCTAATGACCTCCACATTTTCCAAATTTCATCGATTGCATTTGTCATGTCTATTTCTGATCCATCATCTGCATCTATATCTTGATTTCCTTCCATACTTAGTCTCCTCCAATGAATATGAATAGCCTCAATTGGTATCGCATCACCACTCAATGTATATCTCCCTAACTCACAAGCACATGGTAACCCATATACTTTTCTATGAGTACATCCGCACTTTTGCGTATCGGTACCCACCATGTCAATCCTCAACCACTCTTCAGCAATCTGCCTCAATGCAGCTCTTGATACTGAACCACGCAAATTTGAATAAAAAGGACTAGTATGTGCATGCTCAACTTCATAAAAACTCTTCTGAAATGAAGCTCTAATGTTGCCCACTTGTATCTTGATATTGTCATTCATAGCCTCCCAACATTTGCATAAATCACCTAAGCTATTCTCTAACATTTGCTTAAGTTTCCAATGCGCAGACTCCACCCTTTAAATAAAACAAAACAACTAATTATCTGTAATATTAATATAAAGAAACAATGTCGATAAAATCACATAAACATACCTATTTGTTGTTGTGTTGCCCAAATGTAACACTTGATTGATCCATGCTTCGACAAATCGATGTCTGTGCGGTGTCAACCATGTGTCATTCACATAATCAATAAAACCTTTGGAGTCAACACATGCATCCTCAAGTTGTTTCAACCGTTGATGGTACTCCATCTCATCACTAGCCTTTATCAGTTCAAACCACATTTTCTCCACTGTTTCTCGCATATCATCCACAACATGTTCCTTAAACTTTGATTTCACGTTTTTGTGGATGTGAAATCGGCAAAGCAAATTAGCTGTCTTTGGAAATATTGTTTCAATGGCTTTCATTAAAGCAAGATCTCTATCAGTCAAGATTACTTGAGGACAATTATCCTGCTTGATAAACAACTGTTTCAACTTATCCAATACCCAACAAAAAGTCTCTGTCTGCTCAGATTCCATATAGGCAAATGCAACAGCAAATGTTAATTTAGTTGATGTCATACCAACTATTTCAAACAACGGTTGCCTGTACTTGTTTGTCTTGTATGTGCAGTCCATAATCAATACAATAGGAAACATATTCAACAACTTCACTGATTCTGGATGTGCCCAAAAAATATCTCTCACAACTTCTGACTCATCCTTTTTCCTACTCCAGTAAACATAACCTGATTCTTCAACCAACTTGAGCAATTGTTGCATTTCTGTTCTAGGACCCCTTATGTCTTTTTGTATCTTACTCTTATGTTTGTATATTTGCGTGATCCGAGTGACATTCTCCGGGTCACGCTCTTGCAATGACAATAATATGTGTCTTGGTGGAACATGGCGTTTTGTCAAATCAACAATATGTTGCTTATCATCTGTATTTAGTCGACTTACGAAAGCATGACCTTCAAATCTATCAGGTAAGCCGTGGTTGTGTACTCCGCATTTTACATCGATCTTCCATCCAGAACCATCTTTCGACGGTGTTGACCTAATTTTGAAAGGACAACCACATCTCTTACTAGCACTTTAGGTTTCGCTATCTGTTTTTTTGTATTTTCCACCTCTATCACAACCAAATATTAATTTATCACTTCTTCCTCGCTTGCCTGTTTTGATATCTGAACGAGCTATTATAACTGTCACTTTATTCCTGATTCCAACGTCCTTAATCCAACTTATCGCCTCTTCTCTTGTAGCAAATTTTTGACCAGTTACAAAAACATCAGTTGTATCCACACACGTTTGAGTTACATCGCATTTCTTCAAAGGAGGATCCACACCTAAATATATATAATTAATTTAGTTTAATATATAATTAAAAAAATTAAAAACTTAAAATTAAAGTAATTTAAAAAAAAAACAAAAAAAAAATTGAAAAACAAGAACCGGAATACCCACAAAGGGGATATCCGGTTGGGACACACAACAAACCGGAATACCCATCCCTGGGATATTCGGTTGATGAAAGTTGAAAAAACAAACCGGCTCACCCACCCTTGGGTTGTCCGGTTTTTTATTACACTAACCGGAATACTGCATGTTTGGTTATCCGGTTCAGGCAACGTACAGTCTCCAAGTCTCTCCCTACCGTCCGTACAAACAGTAACAATGAAAAAATAAAAAATAAAAATAAAAAGTTAAAAGTAAAAAAGGATAAAATTGGAATTTTTAAAAAATTGTAGGGGTATTGGGATAAAAGTAGGGGTACAGGGTATAATTTTCAAGAAATAGATAGTTGGTGATAAAAAAAAGTTCTTATGCTATATTATGTATGAAATTATATACAGCGTCTAAAAAAATATTTGTATAAACGAAAACGGGGAGAATGACATTTACAAAGAATATTATAAATATTAGATTGAAGGAAGCCAACCATCATGATTCAGCATTTGGTCAAAAATAAATGAATCATTGGCCAAAGGCATAGAATAAAAACATACATCGGCCTCATATATTAATCATCCGCCAAAAAAAAGATTTTGAAAAAGTTTATGAAAAATTATTTGCAAGAAAGTGAAAATTGGATTAGTGATTGTTGATGAATGTTAGAAAACGGTTGATACGGAAAGAAAATAAGGTTTAGAAAAATTGTTAATCAGAGAAGATGAGAATTGTTGGTGAGGAAGAGAGGGTGTGGAGTGCTCTATTTATAGAGTGGAATTTAGGTCAAAATAATCCTAAAAAGGAAAAGATCCGACCCAGAGGCCCATGGACCTTTCTTGATGACCAAGATTAAGAACCTGGACGTGCTTGTGTCCAGGTGCGTCCTAGTGAAAAAAAAAAAAAAGATAAAAATAGTTAAAAAACATGGAAATGCACCAAGCAGGAATTGAACCCGTGACCTTCTATTTGCAAGTCTTTCATTCTTACCAATTGTGCTATGTTATTTATTTGAAATAAAAAGTCAACTGAAAGTGTATGAAGCATCGGCCAACATTGTCTATTTATTAAAATATAAGTAATTTAAGAGTAAACTACTATATTTTAAAATAGACTTTAAATCGAATATTTATAAAATTCAGGATGTCAATGTAAATGAATCCAATATTTTATAAAAATCCAATTTTGAAAATAATTTCGAAAATTTTTATCACTAAAAAGTGTGGGCAAATTTTGGGGTATGACAATTGCAAAATGTTTAACAAGGATAGAATTTACCAATCACCAACTACACATGTGCAGTAAAATTGAATACAATTCTTTCCTCCCCTTGATTCAAGTTGAATCAAGTCAATGTAAATGATCTTCACCGATCAAGACCCCGATGCTTCCTTTTCAATCCTCCGGTTGTAGCAAATTTGATGAGTGGATCTTCAATCCCTCAATTCCTTATGCTCAGCTGAATTGATTACCAAAGCGAAGCGATCGTCAAAAACCTTCGAATCAAACCTTTGATGAAGAAGGAAAAACCCTAAGGTTTTATACAAGAAACACCCTCAACAATCTTCACTCGAACAAGACCAATGTCTACCGTCGAACCTTATCAACGCATGTTCCTTACTTCGATCGAAAAAGATGATTATGTGTGATTTTCGATCAATAAGCGAAAGGTTGAAGATGAGAAGAAGCTTGAGTATATCTTTCACGTTTCTTGTTGAATTGCTTGAGAATGATTAATTTGATATATATACCACACCCCTTGCATTAGCCAATGTAAACACAGCAAAAACCAGTAAAAGTAGCGATAGGTCGACCTGCGCCCCTGCATAGGTCGACCTGTTGAAATTTTTTGCACCTGTTTTTGGACCAAGCATGACACTTGCGTCGACCTGAAGGGTCGGCGTGCGCATACCCGAGGTTTCCTCAAAATGCCATGCGTCGACCTAAGCCATCAATGCGTCGACGCATTATGTTCGTACACTGAATCCTTAAGTCACCAATATAGGATGCATCGACCTGAAGGATCGGCGTGCGCATACTCGAGGTTCCCTCAAAATATCATGCATCGACCTGAGGAGGAAATGCATCGACGCATTCTGCCTTGACATGAAATCCTTCACAAATGATAGCAGTAGGTCGACCTATTGTACTTGTGAGTCTACCTATTGAAGTATTGTAGCCAAAAATGCTTTTCTTTGTTGCATCCATTTGATTTCTTTGATTCCACTTTAATTGTGTCAATTTCACAATGTTTTGACATCATGAAAATCACACATTTGCCCTCACATACTCCCCCTTTTTGATGATGGCAAAACTTGTGAATTTTTGTCGAGGCACTACGTAATACAGAATGCTTGCTCCCCTTTTCTGCTTGCTCCCCCTGTCTTGGTGCATATGTTTATGTTTGCTGTAGTGTACTAATTCGCTAATCCAATGCATTCTCCCCCTTTGATAACATCAAAAAGAGACAAGCAATATCATACATACATGGTGGGATAATATCATTCAAGGTTGATCATCACCAAGCCCTTTTGCAATCATAATCACAAAGCAATCATTCACATAAAACGATACTTAATGACAAAATAAAGAAGGCAACAATAACATAAATAACGAAACACGCAATGAGCACATAGCTCAAAGTAATATTCTTACACAAACACATAGTACGAAAGAAGATTATTTAGAGATAACATTAAAATAAAGGACACAAAAACATTGTAATTGTTCATAAAAGATGCAAATGATTCATGCATGAAAAGAGGACACTAGGCATCATCATCTTCATTTCTCTCTTGATCCGGAGGTGGAGGTTGAGTGGCATGAACTTGAGGAAATGGGTAGTGTTGCATGAAGGCATTTGTGAATGAGGAGATCTGGTTGCTTTGAGCACCAATCATACCATAGAGTGTGTTGTATCGTTGCTCTTGAATGGTGGAATAGGCCGTAAATTGGGCACCTTTCTCAGTGACACGGGTGGTAAAAGTAGTAAGGCGCTCATTCATCAAATTTTGATTCTCAGTTTGTTGGAGACGCATAGCCTCAAGCAAATTAGCCACATTTGAGCCTTCATTTCCAGCACCCACATCTTCACCTTCATTCTTTTCACCTTCTTCAATGTTCATATCATCCTCATCTTCTCTGTTGAGGTCAGCATTGTTTCCCCTTAGAATAGCTCTGTAGCTTCCAATGGCTTGGTTGTAAAAGAATCCCATCATGTTCAAAGTTTTCTTGGTGAACTCTTGGTCGATTGGAATGGTCATCGTTGGAAGCCGTTGAGTTGGAATGTTTACCCTGTTAAGCACCCATTGAATGCACGATGCATATCCAAGTGCGGTGCCTCTACCGGATTCCTTCAACTCAAACATTCGCTTTGCAATGAAATGAGGCCAATTTACAGGAATTCTGCTCTTGATCAGCCAGAATAGATAAACCTCTTATTGTTCAACACGAGAATACCCCCCTTGCTTAGGACGGATGATTCGTGCCACAATCCATTGCAGAATTCTATCAACTATGTTTAGCAAACCTGTAGTAGCAGTCCTTGGAAACAAATTGCTTTGAACTATATGATCAGGATGAGGGCGCCTCAACATATTATTCAAGGCAACATTGTAGTCGAATTGAGTCAACACATTTGTATCAGTTACAGTTACCGCATTATCACTTAGCGGAAACAAACCGACATGCTTCCAAGTATTGTCAGTGATGGCGTATGTAGTGGTACCCATCTGAAAATTGAAATAACTGCCATGGAAGGGTCCTTCCATTCCATTATAGAAGATCAGAACCAAATCCACATTGTAATCATGACTTAATTCAAGAAAAGCACCCAATTTTTGAACTTCAAGCAAATCAATTACCTGTTGTAGATGAAGTCTACGCAAGGTTCCCGTAAACAACATGAATTGCTTAATGACTTTCCTCTTGCTGAAGTTGGATGAGTAGGATTCAACAAGTTCGTCAGGAATTAGAGATAAGGCATTTTCCACTTCAGGTTGTTGTTGAGAAGAGGAGTCTCCCCTGCTAGCTCTCTTTCTTGAAGATTTGTGGGAAGCCATTGATGAATGATTGAGAGAAGATTGAGGGAGTTTCGGTTGGAGATTTTAGGGTTCTCTGGTGGAGAGGTCGACGACACAGGGAGAAAGAAGAGAGAATGATTTTACCTTGAGCCCCTTTTTAAATGTAACCTAATTTTGAAATTCTGCGAACGATGCGTCGACCTAAGCAGGTCATGCGTCGACGCATTAGCTTCAGATTTTTAAAAACTTTCTTGTGATAGGTCGACTCACAAAAGGAGTAGGTCGACCTATGTTCTGCATATTTCAAAATTTGGTTAAATGCAATAAATGTATGTATGTCACAACTAAATTATGCATAAAACGTACACACTTATGAACAAGTAGCAAGTTTACCATGTTGATACATTATCATGAAGAGGATCTAAGGTTGAAACGATATTACCTTTACACATGGAAGATAGAGAAACATGCCCTCACAAATCTTGAATGAACACTTCAATACATTTGTGAGAACATAGATAATAATAATAAATAGAGCATATGCAACTACTCATAGTTGCAACCTATCCGATATATCAAGGACACCAAGTTCCCTACGAATGTGAAAGAAGGGCTCGGTAACTAGTGGTTTTGTAAAGATATCGGCAAGTTGATGTTTGCTATCAACATGCTCAAACACTACATCACCCTTCTCCACATGATCTCTAAGGAAATGGTGCCGAATTTCTATGTGTTTAGTGCGAGAGTGCAAGACCGGATTTTTGGTTAAATTTATAGCACTTGTGTTATCACAAAAGATAGGAATATGATCAAGCTTGACATTGAAGTCAAGTAATTGTTTGAGCCATAGTATTTGAGCACAACAATTACCGGCCGCCACATATTCCGCCTTGGCGGTTGACAAAGCAACGGAAACTTGTTTCTTGCTATGCCAACTTACTAAGGAGTTTAAGAAAAAATGACATGTGCCATTAATGCTTTTCCTATCCAATTTGCAACCGGAAAAATCGGAATCGGAATACCCAACCAAAGAACAATCACTACCTTTGAAGAACCATAAGCCATGCTTAGTTGTACCAACAAGATACCTATGTATGTGCTTAACGGCTTTTAAGTGAGAGTCCTTAGGACATGATTGGTATCTTGCACACATGCAAACACAAAACATAATATCGGGAGGAGAAGCGGTAAGGTAAAGTAGGGAACCGATCATACCTCTATACCTTTTTACATTGTAGCAACCTGCCCAAAAAATTAAAGTTAGAGTCGCCACCTATTCTACCAGGACGAATAGGAAACCCTACGCAGTATAAAGATCTGGGTAAGATTATTATAATCAGGTCAAGGGAAGGTGTTAGGCACCCTTAACCCTTTCCTAAAGTTTTAAATTGAGAGGCGGAGGTTTATGGCTAAAATTATAAAGGTTTAATAGTTAAGGAAAACAAATCGGAAAAAAATGAGATTTATGGGGAAGGGGACTCGCCTTGTTACCAAATGCCTACGTATCTTCTTAGGGAGAATCAGAGTCAATGTAGTTCGGGGCAGGGTTGTACGCCTTAGAATTAGATATGAAGTTGTTTGAAGGTATTTTGAGTTACCTTATCGTAGTTTTAAAATTTGTGGTTTGCAAGGTATTTTGAATTACCTTATCGCAGTGATGAAAATCCGTAGTTTTGGTTTGACGTGTTTTAAGATTTGGCGTATAACCCTGATTTTAATTTGTTCCATTAATCGCAATGATCAATAGGTTTGATCACCATAATTAATAGATTTATAAAGGATTGCTAACAATTCTAATCGATAAATTCGATTATCACTATTTAGCAAATTGAATGTATTTTAAAATTAAATTATTAATTTATCATTACCCCTCGTAATCAATAGATTTGATTACAAATAGTAACGAATTGATAGAAAAGAAAATGATAATCATCGTACCCAATAGAATGGTTAAAACCTTTTTGCAAAAATAAGCCTTATTGGAATTTCTTATTTAATTAATTGGATAATCGATTGTTACCCATCGCGATCAATAAATTTAATCGAAACGAATAATAAAGAAAATTTATATCAATTATATTATTAATCAGAAGCAAATATTATTAACCAGCGCAATTATTAAATATAATCGAACCGAATATTAATTATTTAAACCTAGTCATTTTAATTATTTAAAACCTAAGGTTAAATAAGAACAATTAGAAAAATTCCTAATCCTAATTTTATTCTAAACCTATATCCTTCATCCAACAGTAAACTAACACTTTTTCTCCATGTTATTAACTTTTCAACCCATATCCTTCCACCAACGTAAAGCAACACTTGGCATGGCAACAAATATAATTTAAAATAAGCAAGTAAGCAACAAGAGAGTAAATTCTCCCTTTAGAATCGTGAAACACAACTCTTCTTCCCCATATTTCAAACAAAACATAGAAACAAAACAACATGTATCACATCAAGAACCACAACCATGAGAACAAATCAAATAAAAAAAGGAACCTCGTCACGCCTGGTGGTGGCGGCGATCTGTTGCGCGTTGAAGGAGGCGGTAGATCGAAGCTTGCAGCTTCGGTTGTTGGAGGCGCGTGGTGTCGGAGCTTGCCGTCGGAGCTGAGCGTGGTGCGGTCGTGTAGCTTCCTGTTCGGTGGCCTGTTTGTTCGTCGCGGTTGTAGATGAGGTCGCGCGCCGGAGGGGTTGGCGCGGTGGTGCAGTTGACGGAGTGCCCGGAGCAGTCGGTCTTCGTTGGAGCTTCAGGGGTTCGCGGTGGTTTGAGTCGTGGTGCCGGAGGAGATCGAACCTCCTTCTACTCTAATTTCTTCATTTTTTTTCCTGTTTTGAGTTGTCGTTGTTGTGGATCCAATGCTTTTTGTTCTTCTTTTTTCGGAGTGTCAGGAATTTGTGAATGGAAGTTGTACCGTGAATTTGTGTAGGGTTCGAAAATTGGCCCCTCTGGTTGTTAGTTCCTTGGCTCTTTTTATAATGTACAAATTAGGGTTTTTTACACCCAGTGGGCCTATTACCCAATTAATCATTTTAATAAATTAATAATAAAAAAAATAATTCTAATACTAATAATATTAAAACTAATAGTAATAATCCTAGTAATAATAATATTTAAACCCCTAATTAACTTAATAACCCCAACCAAATAATAACCCAAAAATAAATTAAACCAACCATCTAAATAAAATAATTAGTCAATTATATGAAGAAATGAATTGTAATAGACTATCCAAAAAACGATCAAAACCCTGTAGTAAGATAGATTGGCCTAAATGATTGGGCCCAAATACCTGCTAATTACACACCTAACCTTTAATTAAAATGGCTTTATAAGAGAGTGGGTTTAACAATAAAAATGTTAAACCCCATAACTCTTAATTTTAATGCCCTTAATAAATTAATAGACGTGAACCACATCGGGTAAATTTTGGGGTATGACAGCTGCCCCTATTTAATTACCTTGGATCGAATGGCGTGAGAATACGCAGGTCTCACGCTTTTCGGATCGAAGAGTAATTAAATAATGTAAGACCCCTAAATTTACCTTATACTTGAGTGTGAAAGATGGAACGTCTTGCTAAAGCTTGAGAATTACATAGCGACAATTCGCAGTTCGTTGTATGAAAAATGGTCCCCTTGCTATAGTGCTAGCGAGATCACCTGTGTAAAAAGATTCGCTTGCTATAGTGCTAGCAAACTTATCTGTGCAAATTTCTTGACATATCTGCTGAATTTAGCAATGTGAGAACCAGTAACCTGGCGTTGTACATGTTGTATGTACAAAGTTATGTTGTATGATTGTAAATGAATTGTATAGTAAATGTGTATGAACCATGTGCATGCGTGTGACCTGATGTTAGTACAATGTGGATGTATAACCCGTCTAGATGTCGAATGCAAATGTGGCATGTATGTATGCTAATACGTATGTATGATAGTGCTTATGTATAATGCTTATGCGTAGTTTATTTATGAGTGAAATGAACAACAAGGTTGCTGTCATCGGTAAGGTTACCGGAATACATCAATCAAGTGATTGGGGTGAATATCTCCATAAGGCTGCTATCATCGGTAAGGTTACCGAGATACATCAATCAGGCAGTTGAAAATAAACAGACAGTAAGGTTACTGACAACGGTAAGGTTACCGGGAAATCACAATCAGATGATTAGGAAAGAAAGCTACGGTAATGCTATTGGCGTCGGTAGGGTTACCGAAAAATAAACGAGATAGTAAGGTTGATAACATCGGTGGGGTCACGGGAGTCACAATCGGGTGATTGGAAACGGTTAACATCTTCCGGTCAGGAACATCAGTAAAGTTACTGGGTAACAACAAGAGTATTTTGATAATGACAAGGTTATGGACAACGGTAAGGGTACCAGAAGACTTCAATCGGGTGATTGGAACGAGACAAACAGTAAAGTTACTGACGACGGTATGGTTACCGGAAAACTTCAATCGGGTGATTGGAACGAGACAAACAGTAAAGTTACTGACGACGGTATGGTTACCGGAAAACTTCAATCGGGTGATTGGAACGAGACAACAGTAAAGTTACTGACGACGGTATGGTTACCGGAAAACTTCAATCGGGTGATTGGAACGAGACAACATTAAAGTTACTGACGCCGGTATGGTTACCGGGAAACTCCAAATTTTACGGTTTAGGGAATGAACAATCAGTGTGATTACTGACAACGGTAAGGTTAACAGGAAGCAGACGGACAGTATGGTACTGGTATTGGTTTTTGGAAAAGATTTGTATTTGATGGGATAGAATGGCATAAGGTCGGGAGAGCTTGCAGAGAGAACCATTAAGAATAAATGATTTGAGGAAGACCTGTGGGGAATACCGCTCGGGATAGCTGAGGAATAAAGAGTTCTTCTGGAGAAGTTACACCGGCCTAACCGGGGATGTAAAGGGTGCTTGATAAAAACTCGAATCTGGCTTATGCTTCGATGCATGTTTGAAAAAAACTAAACGTAATGCTCCACCTAAGTAGAAATGCTACGCCTTTTGGAGGATGCAATGCGATATGCAATGGTATCTATCAGGAGCTCAAAGGATGAAGTCTTGTGACTGTTGAGGAACGCCAACCATCTGGATTCAAATCTCGACTCATGCTGAGGATAAAGATCATGACTTCCCGACATTCTCTTCGTATACACAAGTTGTTTAGCCTGCGCCTGAACTTAACTGGATCAAATAGTTGAAGAGGAGGAGATGCCCCTGCCTACTGTCTAGCCCCAGTCTGCAGGGCTTTTGATCCATATTTGTCTATTTGTTCTGACAAAATTCTATTTGCTCTGATACATATAATGTTATGGCTCTGATACATATAATGTGTTCGAATATACATTTTATGTTCTAACTCGTTCATGCTGACTTTTGTCGTTTAGTTTTTGTTCTGTAACATTTCAGGATGTAGAGATGCTCTGATGATGCTCTGGTACATTCAACAATGTTCTGATACAAATCTAGCATGAAGTGATGTTGGTAGAAATTCAAGCTCTGAAGCTATCCGAGGGAAGCAGAAATTCAAAGCTGTGAATGTTCTAAAGATCCAGAAAACTCAAGTTCTGAAGCTGTCCTAAATGGAAGCAGAAATCAGAAGCTGTGAATGTTCAGAAGATCAAAGAAATTCAAGTTCTGAAGCTGTCCTGAATGGAAGCAGAAATCAGAAACTGTGAATGTTCAGAAGATCAAAGAAATTCAAGTTCTGAAGCTGTCCTAGATGGAAGCAGGAATCAGAAGCTGTGAGTGTTCTAGGGATCTAAAGAAATTCTAGTTCTGAAGCTGTCCTATGGAAGCAGAAGTCAGAAGCTATGAATTCTCTGAAGACAGAAGCTTATATGATCGTCTCTACCGAAATAATCAGGGAAGTCTTTTATTAAAGTTCTTCGAGTATTTATTTCAGGGGGAGATTATTTATCTCAGGGGGAGATTGTTAATCTCAGGGGGAGACATATTCATATGCTTATGCTATAGCTGTGTAATTTGTCTTTTGCCGTCTGTTCTTTCTGATCGCAAATTCATATCATTTATATATGTTTTTGTCATCATCAAAAAGGGGGAGATTGTTAGAACAAGATTTGTTCTGATCAATTATATTAGTTTTGATGATAACAATAATATGAATTTTGCTTAAGATTATATGGTACTCTAATCCAATGCAATTTCCTTTTCAGGAAATATATAAAGAGTACGCATAATTCAGCGCTCAGAAGCTTTGTCTCAAAAGGTTCAGCATGCAACATCAGAACATGGTCTGGCAAGACATCAGAAGATGGTCGAAGCAGAATCAGAACATGGGTCTATGGAAGCATCAGAAGAACAAGAGAACAGAAGCACTGAAGTTCTGATGGTATCACGCTCAGAAGCACTTCAAGGTCAGAAGATCAGAAGATGCTATGCACCAAGCTGTTTGACTCTGATGATATTCAAACGTTGTATTCACAAACATCAGATCAGAAGGAAGTACAAGTGGCAAGCTACGCTGACTGACAAAAGGAACGTTAAAAGCTACTAAAGGCTACGTCAGTAGACACAGCGTGAACAAGGCTCGAGGTAGTTGACAAAAGCGTATAACATTAAATGCGATGCTGTACGGAACACGCAAAGCATTAAATGCATTCAACGGTCATCTTCTCCAACGCCTATAAATATGAAGTTCTGATGAGAAGCAAGGTTAACGATTCTGCACCAAAACAACTCATATTCAACTTGCTGAAACTCTGTTCAAATCTAAACTCAGAATCTTCATCTTCATCAAAGCTCACTACATTGCTTTTGTAATATATTAGTGAGATTAAGCTTAAACGATTAAGAGAAATATCACAGTTGTGATTATCGCTTTCAAGAAGCAATTGTAATACTCTTAGAATTGATTACATTAAGTTGTAAGGAAACTAGAGTGATCGTGTGGATCAGAATACTCTAGGAAGTCTTAGGAGTGAACTAAGCAGGTTGTAACTAGAGTGATCGTGTGGATCAGTAGACTCTAGAAAAGTCTTAGAGGGTATCTAAGCAGTTGTTCCTGGAGTGATCAGTGTGTGATCAGTAGACTCTGGAAGACTTAGTTGCTGACTAAGTGGAGAACCATTGTAATCCGTGCGATTAGTGGATTAAATCCTCAGTTGAGGTAAATCATCTCTGCGGGGGTGGACTGGAGTAGTTTAGTTAACAACGAACCAGGATAAAAATAACTGTGCAATTTATTTTTATCTGTCAAGTTTTTAAAGCTACACTTATTCAAACCCCCCCTTTCTAAGTGTTTTTCTATCCTTCAATTGGCATCAGAGCGCCGGTTCTAAGGTGCAAGCACTTAACCGTGTTTAGAAAAGATTCAGGAAGAGAAAAACGCTTCAGTAAAAGATGGTTGATGAAAGTGAAAAGTCTACACCTGCATCTACATCTGGCTCTGCTGAGCAATACAACGGTAACAATGGTTATACTAGACCGCCGGTATTTGATGGTGAAAACTTTGAATACTGGAAAGATAAACTGGAAAGTTACTTTCTTGGTCTAGATGGTGATCTATGGGATCTTCTGATGGATGGTTACAAACATCCAGTAAATGCCAGAGGCGTAAAGCTGACAAGGCAAGAAATGAATGATGATCAGAAAAAGCTTTTCAGGAATCATCATAAATGCAGAACTGTTTTGCTGAATGCTATCTCTCATGCTGAGTATGAGAAGATATCTAACAGGGAAACGTCCTATGACATATATGAGTCCTTGAAAATGACTCATGAAGGAAATGCTCAAGTCAAGGAGACTAAAGCTCTAGCTTTAATCCAGAAGTATGAAGCCTTCAAGATGGAGGATGATGAAGACATTGAAAAGATGTTTTCAAGATTTCAAACTCTTACTGCTGGATTGAGAGTTCTTGACAAGGGATACACCAAGGCTGATCACGTAAAGAAGATCATCAGAAGCTTACCCAGAAGATGGGGTCCTATGGTGACTGCATTCAAGATTGCAAAGAATCTGAATGAAGTTTCTCTGGAAGAGCTCATCAGTGCCTTAAGAAGTCATGAAATAGAGCTGGACGCAAATGAGCCTCAAAAGAAAGGTAAGTCTATTGCATTAAAATCCAATATCAAGAAATGCACTAACGCTTTTCAGGCTAGAGAAGAAGATCCTGAAGAATCAGAATCTGAAGAAGAAGATGAACTGTCCCTGATCTCCAGAAGGCTAAATCAACTCTGGAAGACCAAGCAAAGGAAGTTCAGAGGCTTCAGAAGTTCAAAGAAATTTGAACGTGGAGAATCTTCTGATGACAGAAGATTTGACAAGAAGAAGGTCATGTGCTATGAATGCAATGAGCCTGGACACTTCAAGAATGAATGTCCAAATCTTCAGAAGGAAAATCCCAAGAAGAAGTTTCATAAGAAGAAAGGTCTTATGGCAACCTGGGATGAGTCAGAAGATGATTCAGACTCTGAAGATGAGCAGGCCAACTGTGCGCTGATGGCGATAGAAGATGACGAATCAGAATCTACATCAGAATCAGATTCTGAAGAGGTATTTTCTGAACTTACTAGAGATGAGTTAGTTTCCGGTCTAACTGAACTTCTGGAACTCAAGTCTCAGATTAGTCTCAAATACAAAAAGCTGAAAAAGCTATTTGAATTTGAAACAAAGAAGCTTGAGTTGGAGAATTCTGAATTAAAAGAAAAACTTTTAAAATTATCCAATAATGTTGGATCTCCTTCTGATTCAGAAAAATCCACTCCTAGTCTAAACCATATTCTGAATGAATATGATTTAAGTTTCAGGAAGTTCTTATCTAGAAGTATTGGCAGAAGTCAGCTAGCTTCTATGATATATGCTGTGTCTGGAAACAAAAGAGTTGGCATTGGTTTTGAGGGTGAAACCCCATACAAACTTGAACCTGTTGATGAAATGAAACTCACATACAAGCCATTGTATGATCAGTTCAAGTATGGCCACTCCCATGATATTAGGCACACTTCACATGCTCAAAGTTTTCACATAACACACATCAAAAAGCATGTGACACAACCTAGGAAATATCATGAAACTCATATTAAAAATTATCATGCTGTTCCTCCTTCTGCTTATAATGCTAAACCTAAGTTCAATCAGAACTTGAGGAGAACTAACAAGAAAGGACCCAAGAAAATGTGGGTACCAAAGAAAAAGACTATTTCTTTTGCAGATTCTCTTGGTGACAAAGAAGATAAAAGTCAACATGACATGTCTCCTGGACTCAAGTTGGTCTCAACACTTGGAGGGAAGAAAGATTGTCTTCCAAGTTCTGGTACTTAAATCTGTTGAAGAAACTTTGTCTGAAGGAGATCAGAAAAGATAGTTTATCAGTCTTGAAATCATTTGTCTTGTTTGTTTCTCAAGCAATGGTGTTTCGTTCTTGATTATTCTAAAGGCTCTAAATGCTACAGAATATAAAAAATTGAAACATTGATTGTGGACGAATCAATAAACATCTGGTTTGATGATAAACCTGTTTCTGATGAAACAAAGAGCTTAAGAATTTCTGCAGATACAGTTTTGTCTTATCAGAAGCTGCAGAACAAAGAAGTGAACCTCCAGAAGCAGTGATCAGAATCTGAAGGCGTAAAGTCTATTCTAAAATTTACAGCTGTCATCTATTATCTGATGGTGAACACGTGTCTGTACGGTTTGTACAAAGCGTGCAGTTGAAAAGACGCCGACCTAGGTAACTGTTTTAAATCATTTCATTTACCACGTTCTCTCTCCTCACGTCACTCATCATTTAATAAAATTGATTTCCTTTGATTCTGGAACTGTTCAATTTATATTTCTTATTATTTTCCTTTTCAAATCCGTCTCTATATATTCTTTTCAAATCATATCTTACATTTTTTTTCGCTCCCTTGTCTCTCTCTCTCCTTGCATTCTCTCGTTTGAAAAGTTCTTAGCCGTTTTCTAAAAACCCTAATCGAAAACCCAGTACGCCTTTCTTGTTCGTTTTTGTTCATTCTGCATCCATGGCTGCCTTCTCATCCCAAAATGCTGAGTCATCTGTTCCTCATCATCTCCAAGAAGAAACTTTGCAACTCACTCCTGTTGTTGCATGCTCCATTCCTAAAGATGAATTGGAAGTTCTGTGTGAACTCATGGTTGACTTTGACAACATTGAAGAAAACCAATTTCACCTTAAAGATGACATCATTTTTCAAGGATGGACCTCGTTGTTTGCTGAGTTCGTTGGTCCAGTTTATCCGGATCTTGTCAAGGAGTTCTGGGCACATGCTGTGGTTGCTCCAAAATCTATACTTTCTTTCGTCCATGGAAAGTTTGTTGTTATTACTGAAAACATCCTAAGAATGATGTTTGATCTGAAAAATCCTGAAGGGGTTTATGAGTCTGATCAAAGGGCAGATTTGGGAGAGGTTCTGTCCACTCTCTATCTAAATGTCAAGAAAACAAAATACGTCAAGGATTTGAAAGATGTCTACAGAATCTGGACAAAGATCCTTCTTGGGTGTTTCTACCATAGGAAATCAACACATGCCCCGGATTTCATCAATAATGATCAAAGGTATATTCTGTATTGCATTGCCACTCAGAAGAAGGTTGATGCGATTTACATTATCTTCAACCATATGTGGAAAGCAGTAAAGGATTCCAGAAACGCTTTCAGAAAAGAAAATGGTGGAACAATCATTCCTTTTGGTAGAATTATTACAAACCTTCTGGTGCATTCCAAGATTGTTGAGAGTCTGGAGTCTGAAGGTATTATCAAAGACCTTGCTGTCACCTCTGGAGCCTGTCTGAATGCTTTTTCTTTAAAGAAGATGAAAATAATTGACACTATCCTCAAAGTTCCTCAACCTCTAGCTGGAACAAGAATCAGAAGAAAACCAGTACTGGCTGACTTTGAAACCTTCTTCAATAGTGAGGTACCTGAAGTCAGAACTAAGTATCTGAAATCACAAAAAGAGGATAAGAGTCTTAAAGATCAAGACAAAGGTGCTCATATTAAAGTGAATCGTAAGAAGGAAGAAAGGACCAAAAGAAAGTTTGATCATCCTGCTGCTACCACCAATAAAGAAGTGGTCCCAGAAGAAGTCATCGCAAAGGTTGCTAAGGCTGTCTCTGCTGATTTTGAGAAGAAAAAGAAGGAAGCTGAGGAAAAGAAGAAGAAGTCAAATAACAATGCTGAGATTGTTGAAGTTGTTGAGAAGAAGAAAATCAGAAAAAGAAAGATGATTCTTCAAGAATCTGATGAAGAAAATATCTCTCAAGAGGCTGAGAATCAACCAGAAGTTCTGGCATATGTCAGAAGGAATGAAATCGCTAGCGGCAAAACAAAGATTATTGAAGAGCCGAAGAGTAAGAAGCAGAAGAAGACTGAGGATGTGGCCAAAGCTTTTCTGAGAGGTTCCAAAGGTATATGCATTTCTGAACCTAATTCTGTTCCTGCTGTCTGTTCAGAAGCTGCACCAATAGAGGTTGTCCCTACACCTGAACCAGAAAAAGCCACATCAGAATCACCTGTCTTTGTCCATGTCCTTACACCTCCATCTACTCCTATAACCATTCCTTCCTCTTCACCTACCATAAATCCTGTTCTGGATATACCACCCCTTCAAACTCTCTTTCCATCTCAACCTCCTCTCAATGCCACTCTTGAACATACTCCCTCCACCTCTCAAAACAATCCTTGTGATTCTCCTTTTCCAACCTCTGCATCACATGAGCAGCTGCTCCGTGATTGCAACTACACTCCCAAGCCTCGTCCTGAAGCTGAAGTGGTAGTGTTAGATTCTGATACTGAAGCAGAATCTTCTTATAGGTTGGATAGAGAACCTCATCCTTACTTCACTTCCAACCCTGCCTTTTCAAAAACCCAAATAAAATTCCGCCCTGTATATCCTATTGGTGTAGTTTTTGAAAACATAAAGAGGAATCTCAGAAGTACCTTTGATACTCTCAGAATTGCTGAAAGTTCTGGATTGAATGATGTTGCTATGCGGAACTTCTGGAGGATCTTTCGCAGAGAATCAGATGCTCTGTTTTTAGAACTTCAGGAAGCCTGTGTAGCCGCTGCCCCACGGCCTCGTGGAATTCTGAGGAATTATGAAGACTTCTGGTTTGCTAGTCTCAAAGGAAGACATCTGTTGGAAGAGAAGCCCTTCTTGGATGAGATGGAACAATTAAGATTGACTGCTGAAATGGAAGCAAATCCATGCAGGGATATTGTTATCTTTATTCCTCAATATCCTGTTCTGCTAGGAGACTTCAAGACTCTCTTTGACTATCTGAGGGAAAACCCGTCTGTGAAAGACCCAAGCTTGGTCATTCCAGAAGTTGTTGACCCACCAGAAGTTGAAGGTCCTTCTGCTCCCAGGAATCTAGCTGCCATTCTTCAGGCACTTGAGAAGGGAGACTCGGAAATTCCTGCTGCAGAATATGGAGATGCTTCTATGCAAGAAGCAGATGCTGAAGATCATGTTGCTAAAACTGTTCATGTTGAGGAAATCCCTGCAAATGATCTATCTATGGAAGCTGCAGATCAACATGCCATTCCTGTGGTTGAAAGCGGTGAAGCTTCTTCTGATGAATCTTCTCGTCTTGCAAGAACTCTGGAAGAAATTCAGAAGAGACAGGATGAGCAAAGCTCACTCAATGCTGAGTATAGCGCTTTCATGGTGAGGCAAGAAGGACACAACAATATGGTTCAAGAGATGCTGACCAAGATCTTGTCAAGACTAGGGCCATCTTAGATTGAGTCTGTGTTGTTTCTTTCTTTTCGTTGCATCTGTCTTTGTGCATCTGATCTTTCTTATCTTCATGTACTTCTGTACCTGCTGTTTGAACTTAAATGAAATCAACTTCTTCCTCCGTGTACTTCTGTTCTGCTAGGAATCTTTTTTGCTTTTTGATGATATGACAAAAAGGGGGAGAAAGATAAATGATAAATGATTTGATTTAATCAGTTGCATTTACTAACAAGAACTGCAAGTTCTATATGGTTTAAGTGTTTTGCAGGTATAAAGAAGTGAAAAGAATCTTCAAAGCAAACACAAGAAGCAAAACCAAGGAAACTGAAGCAAGCTGAGTGCTGTCAAGCTTCAGAAATCAGAAGCAAGAAAGAAGAATGAATCAGAAGCACTGATAATAGAATTTGATCCATATTTGTCTATTTGTTCTGACAAAATTCTATTTGCTCTGATACATATAATGTTATGGCTCTGATACATATAATGTGTTCGAATATACATTTTATGTTCTAACTCGTTCATGCTGACTTTTGTCGTTTAGTTTTTGTTCTGTAACATTTCAGGATGTAGAGATGCTCTGATGATGCTCTGGTACATTCAACAATGTTCTGATACAAATCTAGCATGAAGTGATGTTGGTAGAAATTCAAGCTCTGAAGCTATCCGAGGGAAGCAGAAATTCAAAGCTGTGAATGTTCTAAAGATCCAGAAAACTCAAGTTCTGAAGCTGTCCTAAATGGAAGCAGAAATCAGAAGCTGTGAATGTTCAGAAGATCAAAGAAATTCAAGTTCTGAAGCTGTCCTGAATGGAAGCAGAAATCAGAAACTGTGAATGTTCAGAAGATCAAAGAAATTCAAGTTCTGAAGCTGTCCTAGATGGAAGCAGGAATCAGAAGCTGTGAGTGTTCTAGGGATCTAAAGAAATTCTAGTTCTGAAGCTGTCCTATGGAAGCAGAAGTCAGAAGCTATGAATTCTCTGAAGACAGAAGCTTATATGATCGTCTCTACCGAAATAATCAGGGAAGTCTTTTATTAAAGTTCTTCGAGTATTTATTTCAGGGGGAGATTATTTATCTCAGGGGGAGATTGTTAATCTCAGGGGGAGACATATTCATATGCTTATGCTATAGCTGTGTAATTTGTCTTTTGCCGTCTGTTCTTTCTGATCGCAAATTCATATCATTTATATATGTTTTTGTCATCATCAAAAAGGGGGAGATTGTTAGAACAAGATTTGTTCTGATCAATTATATTAGTTTTGATGATAACAATAATATGAATTTTGCTTAAGATTATATGGTACTCTAATCCAATGCAATTTCCTTTTCAGGAAATATATAAAGAGTACGCATAATTCAGCGCTCAGAAGCTTTGTCTCAAAAGGTTCAGCATGCAACATCAGAACATGGTCTGGCAAGACATCAGAAGATGGTCGAAGCAGAATCAGAACATGGGTCTATGGAAGCATCAGAAGAACAAGAGAACAGAAGCACTGAAGTTCTGATGGTATCACGCTCAGAAGCACTTCAAGGTCAGAAGATCAGAAGATGCTATGCACCAAGCTGTTTGACTCTGATGATATTCAAACGTTGTATTCACAAACATCAGATCAGAAGGAAGTACAAGTGGCAAGCTACGCTGACTGACAAAAGGAACGTTAAAAGCTACTAAAGGCTACGTCAGTAGACACAGCGTGAACAAGGCTCGAGGTAGTTGACAAAAGCGTATAACATTAAATGCGATGCTGTACGGAACACGCAAAGCATTAAATGCATTCAACGGTCATCTTCTCCAACGCCTATAAATATGAAGTTCTGATGAGAAGCAAGGTTAACGATTCTGCACCAAAACAACTCATATTCAACTTGCTGAAACTCTGTTCAAATCTAAACTCAGAATCTTCATCTTCATCAAAGCTCACTACATTGCTTTTGTAATATATTAGTGAGATTAAGCTTAAACGATTAAGAGAAATATCACAGTTGTGATTATCGCTTTCAAGAAGCAATTGTAATACTCTTAGAATTGATTACATTAAGTTGTAAGGAAACTAGAGTGATCGTGTGGATCAGAATACTCTAGGAAGTCTTAGGAGTGAACTAAGCAGGTTGTAACTAGAGTGATCGTGTGGATCAGTAGACTCTAGAAAAGTCTTAGAGGGTATCTAAGCAGTTGTTCCTGGAGTGATCAGTGTGTGATCAGTAGACTCTGGAAGACTTAGTTGCTGACTAAGTGGAGAACCATTGTAATCCGTGCGATTAGTGGATTAAATCCTCAGTTGAGGTAAATCATCTCTGCGGGGGTGGACTGGAGTAGTTTAGTTAACAACGAACCAGGATAAAAATAACTGTGCAATTTATTTTTATCTGTCAAGTTTTTAAAGCTACACTTATTCAAACCCCCCCTTTCTAAGTGTTTTTCTATCCTTCAGTTTCAACCACGCTTGAGTAACAACCCTTGATTACTCCATACTTTGAGACATTCTTCGAACCTTGAGTAATTGCCCCCATTTTTGGATTTGTAAAAGATATGCCCCTGAATGTTATTGCTTCGAGACGCGACCCAAGTCGATTGGATCTTATGGTGGATGCCCCCAGTTAATAGGATCTTTGTATACCCTTGTGATCATTGGGATTTTGCCCCTGGTTAGGAGAACCCCCTGGACGTGGTTCCCCCATTCAAGAGTCTTTATTAGAAATGATAGCCTCCATATTAACTGCATTCTTACTCAACAGAGTATTCAACTGCTTCTATGCCCCTTAGGGTAATCCACTTTGAGATATTTTTGCCCCCAACTTGACGGAGTTATGAAGACAACTTGTCCTTCGGGAAGATACACCTTTTCATCAGAATTTCATTATGGAAGCTTCTTTGGATGTCACGCACTCGTTCATATGCCAAGGATGTTTATTATGAGAATGATAATTCTAATGCAAGGTTTATGTTTGTCTTGAAATTTAAAAGACTTTTTATTGAAAGGATGTTATAACATCAAAAAAATTTGTATGAAAGATGGTGTGATACCAACTCAAAAGTTTCAACAAGCCTCAGAGGAGTCAGATTACCGTACTCTCATTTATAGTATGCTTTCGAATTAACCCTTGCTTCAATTAGGACTTTTAAAGGTTGTAACGTGGCCAGGTTCACGGTTTTAGAAAAAAGATTTAAGGCTAAAAAATATTTGGTGCCCACCCACTCTCCGTGATATTCTCCAATCCTAAGTTCAATTAACTCGACATGAGTGTTCATCCCTCAGAAGGAATTTTGGCATGGTTGAGGAATCAATGAGGCTTTTCGGACATGGCAGTCGCTCACCTTTCTTCTTTGAACTTGTAGTCACACGACTTTGTCCTCGCCTGGCAATTTTATCATTATTTTTTCTTTGCCTTTCACTTTTTTTAACAAGTCGTGTGAATTTGCATTGTCTTTGATTTGTTGGAAGTGATTGCGGCTGCCTCATTCCATGATTGACGGAGAATTACCATTGTGGCATCGTCATCTTTTGACCTCTTGATGAATGAAGGATAAACACTGTGATTTTGACATTACTCAACCTTTTGATAGATAACCATTGTGGTATCCTTAGATGCATACCCTTGATGAGTTTTGAACACTCGGTCAGATTAACCGAACACTACCCTGCCCCTGGGTTAAAAATGAAGGTTTTTTTTCTAAATAGAAATGAAACTTCTACTTCAAGGCTCAAAGGGGTTAACGAGGGTCTATCTCCCTTATATTTCCGGTGTTTAGGGATTTGAAACAATGCCTGTACATCATCAGCAAGGTTTTATTCAAAAGCGCATCGTTTGAAATTCTTGGTATCACAACAAAAAAATAAAAGCGAATGGATTGTTTCAAGACAAAAATATTCAATGTATTATGATTATTATTCAAAAACAAACAAGTTTTGCATACGAGAAAGTACTAAACAAAACAAGAAAATTACAAATAAGAATGCAGAATGAAACACAGATTGCCAACATTGAGGAGACTTGACTCCTTCTGGACCTATTGCTTTAGAAGGTACATCTTGCAGTCTCGACCTCTACTCAGGCGTGGAAAATTCAATTTATGCGCAAACCATTTGGCGTGAAGCAGATTGCCTTGGAATCAATGAGGTTTTGAACTGTGCCTTTGAATACATTGCAACCTTCAATCGAATGGCCAGGTGCCCCGGAATGGAACTCACAGTAGGCGTCGGGATCATATCCTTCAGGATAAAGAAAAGGAGGAGGCCCAAGCTGTTTTAATTCCACTAAAGAATTTTGGAGTAAATGAGAGAGCAACTGACTATGAGGCATTGGAATTGGTTCATGTAACCTTCTTGGCCTTCTCAGATTCCGCCCACCTTGTGGTCGACGATTTTGTCTATATCTCTGCTGTTGTTATGGAGCATACTTAACTGATTGATCATATGGAACAGGCTTTTGTTGCACAAATTGAACTGGTGGCTGGCTAATAGTTGCAGCACAGATTTGTGGAGCATCCTGATTAGGAATAATTTCTGTCATTTGATAGCAAGGGATCCGAACTGGATAATAAGCATGATCTTCCTCTTCAACTTCGGAAATTGTACTTGTTTCTTCACCATCTTGCTCTGGGAATTCAAAATTAGTAGCAGCATTCTGAATCTTACCAGTCTTAAGACCATGCTCAATTCTTTCTCCTACGACAACCAAAGCTGAGAATTCAGAAGCGGCACATCCAACCATCCGATTCATATAGGGGTCTCGCAAAGTGCCCATGAACATCTCCACAAGTTCCCGTTCTGGAAGGGGAGGTTGAACTCTAGCAGCTAGCTCTCTCCATCTTTGTGCGTACTCTCTAAAAGATTCGTCAACCATCTGAGTCAAACCCTGAAGTTGAATTCTGGTAGGAACCATATCATTGTTATGCTTGTAATGCTTGAAAAAGGCTTTGGCTAGATCCAAGTTCGGATGTTGTTCCTTTCAAGCTGGGTATACCATTCAAGAGACGTTCCACTTAGACTATCCTGAAATGAGTGCATTAGAAGCTTGTCATTCTCTGCATAAGGAGCCATCTTGTTGCAAAATGCCTTGATGTGTGTCATTGGGCAAGTGATACCCTTGTACTTCTCAAAGTTGGGGACTTTGAACTTAGGAGGAATCTTGACACTAGGCACCAAGCATAAACTAGCAGCATCCAAACCAAGGTAATCACGATCCTCCACAGCTTTCAATCTCTTAGCCAAAAGACAGAGCTTACCCTCATCTTCATCCATTGGAAACTTAAAGGTATCATATGACGAAACATAAAGATTCTCAAGGTGCAGAGCCTCGTTGACGGGAACTTGAATATTGTTTCTAACATTCTGATTCAAAGGAACCTCTTGGGTAAGATTGACGACTTTTCGATGAACGTCACTTGGATCAATAGTAACATCCGGCCTCTAAACAGGCTGCCTTAACTCTCCTTGTCCACGGGTAATAGTTTGGATGGCTTCCAAAAATTGACCCATATTAGTCCCTATCTGGGCTCTAATCTCTGCTATGTCTGTCTGAATTTGTTCCATGATAAACCTCGAATGTCGTAAAAATCAATTTTGCGGTCTGCTTATTCCAAATACAAGTTAAGATGCGAATGAGCTCCTTGTAGAAATGCATGCCATGTATGAATGATAAACTCATATGATGCTTAATGCAATGGTATACGAATATATTTTATTTTTATTTGTCGAGGATGCTACAATTTTCATGGACATGCAATGCAATGTGGCATAGAACGGGGATTACCATAAGGATGCCCCACACATTTTAAGGGATAAACACAGGGAAACCTCTTAAGGGCTGAGGATAATGATAGATAGATGGAAATCCAAAACCCTAAAAGTTAGGGGGTGCGCGAGAGCAAGCATGGGGTGACCATTCAAGACAGTGACTAGATCTCATGGCCATCGAGAGACCAATCGACGTATGCTAGCTAAGTTGCCCCTCGTACGAAGAATGCGACCTTAGAAGTAGAATCCCTACCGGCTAGGGAACGCATATGAAGACCTCTAAAATTAAAACGCAAATATTCCCAGTATATAAATTGCAAACATATAATAAGCACCTAAGCATAAAAGCCCTAAGTTCATAGGTTTGACGTAACGGCTTAGGGTGCCTACCCTTCCCATTGGTATGTTCTAGAAGGTCTCATGGGGTCGTTCGTAGCCTCCGAGACTTTTTGTCTCTTTGGATTTTAGAACAACTCATCTATCCATGAGGTTCGAGTTTTAGGGGTAGGTTCCCAGAGAGATCAGCTAAATACCAAGTCCTGCCCTCAACAAAGTCAAGCCTCGTATCGGACATTTCCGGATATTCAACCCACTCTGAGTGGAATTATCAATAAGACTCGTAGGCGATTCAAGTACCCCCTGGTCTTAAGGATAATTCCTACACTTAGGTTTTAACAACAATTTATATAACCCAAAAAATGCAGTAAAACAAACAGATATTCAAATAAACAAATATTCAATTAAATTACTAAAAATAAATGAAATTGCTGTAAATAAATGAAATTGCAAATAAATAAATAAATGAATAAAATTTAAATATTTATAAAAACCCATAAATCCTAGAAGTCGTAAATAAATATATAAATAAAAATTTAAATATTTAAATATAAAAAGAAAAGAAATAAAACCTAAATGAAATCGTAAATAAATATATAAATAAATATTTAAATATTTAAATATAAAAGGAAAGAAATAAAACCTAAATCCTAATCCAAAACCCTAATTTTGGCAAATTAGCCAAACCCTAAAAATTCGCCAAAAACCTAAATAATTTACCAAAAACCTAAACCCTGTCAAAACCTATAGGAGCATAGTAATTCACCATTAGGTTATCCCCAGCAGAGTCGCCAGCAGTAACAACCTGCCATAAAAATTAAAGTTAGAGTCGCCACCTATTCTACCAGGGCGAATAGGAAACCCTACGCAGTATAAAGATCTGGGTAAGATTATTATAATCAGGTCAAGGGAAGGTGTTAGGCACCCTTAACCCTTTCCTAAAGTTTTGAATTGAGAGGCGGAGGTTTATGGCTAAAATTATAAATGTTTAATAGTTAAGGAAAACAAATCGGGAAAAATGAGATTTATGGGGAAGGGGACTCGCCTTGTTACCAAATGCCTACGTATCTCCTTTGGGAGAATCAGAGTCAACGTAGTTCGGGGCAGGGTTGTACGCCTTAGAATTAGATATGAAGTTGTATGAAGGTATTTAGAGTTACCTTATCGTAGTTTTGAAATTTGTGGTTTGCAAGGTATTTTGAATTACCTTATCGCAGTGATGAAAATCTGTAGTTTTGGTTTGACGTGTTTTAAGATTTGGCGTATGTAACTCGGTGAACTGACTTTTATTTTTGTAAGCAACCAATGTTGCGGTGAGCAAGAGTCGCCACCGACTTTAATTTTGTCCAATTTCAGGAAAGGTAAAAAGAACATAAAAAGACCTTTTTTAGAATAAACGGGCTCGGGGGGTAAGTTATGAAAAGGGAAGGTGTAAGCACCCTTTTCATCCACAGTTCTCCGTGGGCTCTTAGTTTGCTTAGCTCATGTTTGCTTATTGTTTGTTTGGAAAAGAGATTTTTGAAGAGAAAAGGACTTTAGCTTAAAAGCGTAGCCTTTGTTTTTGAAAGAGGTGTGAAAAACAATTTCTTTGTTTTGAGCAAGCAAACTAGGAGCACTACCCTATACTTTGTCTTTTCTATGCTTTTTAAATTTCCTAGGACTAACCATACCATTTATGGGTAGGTAGTTCCTTTTTATTGGACGTGTTCGGGATATCGAAGGGTTATCGAAGGTCGTTTGAAGGCAACAGGATAAAGGTATTTTTAGCGATATCGAAGGGACAAATCATCTTTCGTTAGACAACCGTTTGAGGGACAAGATCATATTTTTGTAGGCAACAATTCGAGGGACAATGATCTTTGATGATTTTTTTTTTGTTTATCGAGGGACGTTCGCTTTAGATACCTCTATATTCGAGGGACACGACCTTTATTCGTAAGGCAACCAAGAGGGGCGTACCCTAGGGGTGAGTGGGTGTAAGAAGTGTATTCAATTCAGATATTTATCTTTTGAATTAGGTTAGCTAAGATTGCTTTTAGTCTTGCCATACAATCCTATTAACATACATCTAGCAATTATATAGCAGTTTATATGGTGCGGAAAATAAAGAGCAGAAAATGAAATCCTACGCTATTACAAGGCTTCGGGATGGGGGGTACACAACCAAAAATGGGGATAAAATTATTACAAGTCCAAATGCAAATTAGAGCGGGAAGTAAACGATTAAATGTGCAGATGTTCACAAGAAATATCTCAAATCCTCAGAGATAGTACCTCGCAAAATTCAACAAAGTATTAGTATGGATATGAAAAATAGTAATGATTGAAATGATAAAATTTAAACAATTAATCAAGAAAATAATAAGAAGACATCTAAAAAAACTATTAACTACAAAATATAATTTTTAATATGGAGAATAAAGTCTAATTAATCTGATATACTAAAACATTTTTTGTATTTTTATTTTTGTGTAAGGAAATATTTCTAGTAAAATTAAAATAAGAGAAACAAGTATATTAAAATAAGCAAATGAATTAAAAAACACTAATTGGGGATGCTGGATCAGTAAAGGAAAAACGAGATGGGCTTACCAACAACAAGCCGGCCCAAGTTCTCTCTAGAAACAAAACAAGAAAAACCTAATAGAAACTAAACCAAAAACAGCCGCCCCCTATCCTTCTTCTCCATCGAGCTATCTCTCTCTTTACAGAATGACAACAACAACAAAAAGTATCCTTACCTCAAACTCAACGCCTTTCTCTCACTTAAATCTCTAATCTCTCAATCTCTGCTCTTATGCTTTCTAAATTTCTCAATTCAAACAACAACAAAAACAACTTCTCTAATCTATCTCAGATCATACGAAACCATAGCTAAAATATCATAACCACAAATCAAGCAAGATTAAAATATAAATCGAAAAAGGGAAGCAACGTGCAAACCTCCGCACATGATGGTTGAAGCTGCGCCGAGAAGGTTGTTGCGGCCGGTGGTAGCGGTTGAGTCACCTGCGGCTGTTGGAAAACGTGTTTCACCGGTGATGACGTCACGTCAAACGATTTCGTGTTGTTTGTTGAAGATACGGTGGACGACTTGAATCGAATCGAATGAGTGATGTTTCGATTTATGCTGAAATCGGTGGAGCGCTGTGTTGAAAATCTGCTTCCGTTATGTCAATTGGGAGCTATGATGGTGTTGTTCATGAAGCTGCGCGCGTAGGGAGTGAAGGAGTACGTTGTGACTTGATCAAATCCGATGCAGTGTTTGTTGAGGACGTCGCCCGTGACGGTGATTTCGATTACTCCACTTGTTCTTCTGTAAAAAAAAAAACAAACTACCAAAACATTATTCAAATTATTAAAGTCACGATCATGTAGTTTTGATGATTTTGATTGAGTTCAACATTGGTTTGAAATTCAAAGGGCATGAAATTGTCACTGGTATGATTTGTTGGTTCAAAAAACACATGTTGTTAATGGAGAATGAGTTTTAGTGATTGTATGAAACCTGCATGTTAATGAATATTAGAATATGTACAAGCATTAGTTAGGTACTGATTATAGGTACTGATTAACAATACATCCTAATTGCTAATAATTTGGATCCCACAAACCAAATAGATTAAAATTATTTTAAAGAAATTACAATATGAAATTCACAAAAAAAACAAACATCAAATATAAATTTTATCTTTCTAATGTGTTAGTGTAAGTTAGCAATGGTCTCAGTGTTAAAAAAACTGTTACGTGAAAAAGTTGAAAAATATTAGATGAAAAAAGTTTAGTTAAAAAATACAACTGACCATCGGGTAAACATCATATGATTTTTTTTACAAAAATCAGGTAAATTGGAAATAAATAGAAATGCACCTGACCTTCTTTTTGCAAATTTTTCATTCTTACCAATTGTGTTATATTATTTATTTGAAATAAAAACCTAATTGAAAGTGTATGAAGCAATTTAAAAGTAAACTACTATATTTTAAATCGAATATTTATAAAATTCAGGACGTCAATGTAAATGAACCCGAAATTTTATAAAATCCAATTTTTTGAAATAGTTTCGAAATTTTTGATAAGTGTGGACAAATTTTAGGGTATGACAGCGTACACCCTGATTTTAATTTGTTTCATTAATCGCAATGATCAATAGGTTTGATCACCATAATTAACAGATTTATAAAGGATTGCTAACAATTCTAATCGATAGATTCGATTATCACTATTTAGCAAATTGAATGTATTTTAAAATTAAATTATTAATTTATCGTTACCCCCTCGTAATCAATAGATTTGATTACAAATAGTAACGAATTGATAGAAAAGAAAATGCTAATCATCGTAACCAATAGAATGGTTAAAACCTTTTAGCAAAAATAAGCCTTATTGGAATTTCTTATTTAATTAATTGGATAATCGATTATTACCCATCGCGATCAATAAATTTAATCGAAACGAATAATAAATAAAATTTATATCAATTATATTATTAATCAGAAGCAAATATTAATAACCAGTGCAATTATTAAATATAATCGAACCGAATATTAATTATTTAAACCTAGTCATTTTAATTATTTAAAACCTAAGGTTAAATAAGAACAATTAGAAAAATCCTAATCCTAATTTTATTCTAAACCTATATCCTTCATCCAACAGTAAACTAACACTTTTTCTCCATGTTATTGACTTTTCAACCCATATTCTTCCACCAACGTAAAACAACACTTGGCATGGCAACAAATATAATTTAAAATAAGCAAGTAAGCAACAAGTGAGTAAATTCTCCATTTAGAATCGTGAAACACAACTCTTCTTCCCCATATTTCAAACAAAACATAGAAACAAAACAACATGTATCACATCAAGAACCACAACCATGAGAACAAATCAAATAAAAAAAGGAACCTCGTCACGGCTGGTGGTGGCGGCGATCTGTTGCACGTTGAAGGAGGCGGTAGATCGGAGCTTGCAGCTTCGGTTGTTGGAGGCGCGCGGTGTCGGAGCTTGCCGTCGGAGCTGAGCGTGGTGCGGTCGTGTAGCTTCCTGTTCGGTGGCCTGTTTGTTCGTCGCGGCTGTAGATGAGGTCGCGCGCCGGAGGGGTTGGCGCGGTGGTGCGCTTGACGGAGTTTTCGGAGCAGTCAGTCTTCGTCGGAGCTTCAGGGGTTCGCGGTGGTTTGAGTCGTGGTGCCGGAGGAGATCAAACCTCCTTCTACTCTAATTTCTTCATTTTTTTCCTGTTTTGAGTTGTCGTTGTTGTGGATCCAATGCTTTTTGTTCTTCTTTTTTCGGAGTGTCAGGAATTTGTGAATGGAAGTTGTACCGTGAATTTGTGTAGGGTTCGAAAATTGGCCCCTCTGGTTGTTAGTTCCTTGGCTCTTTTTATAATATACAAATTAGGGTTTTTTACACCCAATGGGCCTATTACCCAATTAATCATTTTAATAAATTAATAATAAATAAAAAAATCCTAATACTAATAATATTAAAACTAATAGTAATAATCCTAGTAATAATAATATTTAAACCCCTAATTAAATTAATAACCCCAACCTAATAATAACCCGAAAATAAATTAAACCAACCATCTAAATAAAATAATTAATCAATTATATGAAGAAATGAATTGTAATAGACTATCCAAAAAACGATCAAAACCCTGTAGTAAGATAGATTGGCCTAAATGATTGGGCTCAAATACCTGCTAATTACACGCCTAAATTTAATTAAAATGGCTTTATAAGAGAGTGGGTTTAACAATAAAAATGTTAAACCCCATAACTCTTAATTTTAATGCCCTTAATAAATTAATAGACGTGAACCACATCGGGTAAATTTTGGGGTATGACAGCTGCCCCTATTTAATTACCTTGGATCAAATGGCGTGAGAATACGCAGGTCTCACGCTTTTCGGATCGAAGAGTAATTAAATAATGGAAGACCCCTAAATTTACCTTATACTTGAGTGTGAAAGATGGAACGTCTTGCTAAAGCTTGAGAATTACATAGCGAGAATTCGCAGTTCGTTGTATGAAAAATGGTCCCCTTGTTTAAGACCGTACAAGGCACGCTTAAGTTTATAAACATAATCGGGATAATCAACGTTTTCAAAATCGGGAGGTTGGGATACATAGACCTCTTCATTAATAAACCCATTTAGAAAAGCACTCTTAACATCCATTTGATAAAGCTTAAAGTTTTGTGAACATGCAAATGCAATTAACAAGCGTATTGCCTCAAGTCAGGTGACCGGAGCATAAGTCTCCTCATAATCGATCCCTTCCTCTTGGCTATACCCTTGAGCAACAAGACGGGCCTTGTTGCGAGTGATAATACTGTTTTCGTCTAGAATGTTCCTAAACACCCATTTAGTGCCAATTACTCGATGGTCTCGCGGAGGGGGGACAATGTCTCAAACCTCATTTCTCTTAAATTGGTTTAGCTCTTCTTGCATAGCTAAATACCAATGCTCATCGACTAATGCATCTTTGGAGTTTTTAGGCTCAATTTGAGAGACGAAAGAATAATAAAAACAAAAGTTACTTATCCTTGACCGTGTTGTTATTCCTTTTGATATGTCTCCTAGAATGTTCTCCATAGGATGGTCCTTAGAAGATTTCCATGCAAGGGGAATATCACTCTTCTCACTTGGTTGGTCTTCTACTTTCTCTTTAGGTGCTTGATCCACTTCCTCTTCAATATTCTCGGGTGAGAGGGAATCTTTATCTTTCTCAAACTTGGCATCCGGATCCTTAAGTATACTCTCAGGTGAGATACCTACACCATTAAGAACACTACCTTTTCCGACAACTTTCGGACAAGACTCATCAAAAGAAACATGTACGGACTCTTCAACAATATGTAACCTTTTTTTGTATACTCTATAAGCTTTACTAGATTAAGCGTGTCCTAGAAAGATACCCTCATCCACTTTTGCATCAAACTTACCAAGATTTTCCTTTCCATTATTTAAAACAAAGCATTTACATCCAAATACGTGAAAATGGGATATGTTTGGTTTTCTTCCTTTTAAGAGTTCATACGGTGTTTTGTTTAGAATAGGTCGTATCAAGATCCTATTTAAAACATAACAAGCCGTATTTATGGCATCGGCCCAAAAGTATTTTGGAAGCCCATGTTCATTAATCATAGTCCTCCCAAGTTCTTCCAAAACACGATTTTTACGTTCCACTACTCCATTTTGTTGTGGAGTGCATGGTGCGGAGAAGTTATGATTAATGCCATGATTTCCACAAAACTCTTCAAAAAGATGATTTTCAAACTCACCCCCATGATTACTTCGGATGGATACTATGTTAGTATTCAACTTATTTTGAAATAATTTGGAAAATTTCTCAAATGCGGAGAAGGTGTCACTTTTGCTTGCTAGGAAAATCGTCCAACAATACCTAGAGAAATCATCAACTATGACAAACCCATAATAGTTCTCACCTAGACTTTTTATTCTAGATGGTCCAAAGAGGTCCATATGAAGAAGTTCAAGAGGTCTCGTAGTAGATACAATGTTTTTAGATTTAAAAGAGATCCTCGTTTGCTTCCCCATTTGGCACGCATCACATAAGTGATCTTTGGAGAACTTGATTTTGGGTAGGCCAACTATTATGTCTTTTGAGACGATTTTATTAAGAAAATCAAAGTTGACGTGAGCCAAACGTCTATGCCAAAGCCATGAGTCTTCACTCATAGTTGCTAGACATTTGGCCTCGATCAAAGATACCTCATTTAGGTCAAGCATGTATACATTGTTTACCCTCAGGCCTTTAAACACATAATCTTTCTTGTCATCATTTCTAATTTTGCAACTTTCTTTTGAAAACGATACTGAATATCCTTTGTCGCATAATTGACTGATGCTAATAAGATTGTGTTTAAGGCCCTCAACTAGAAGGACGTCAGAGATAGTAGTAGAAGAGGGATTACCCACACTACCTTTACCGAGTATTGCACCCTTGTTGTTATCACCATAGGTCACAAATCCTTTCTTCTTAGCCACAAAGTCATAGAATAAAGATAAGTCACCCGTCATATGTCTTGAGCATCCGCTATCTAGAAACCATCTTCTCTCAGATGGCTCAAGACATTCCACCTACAAATTAAAACAAGGGAAATAGGTACCCAATTTTCACTGGGTCCTTGTGTGTGAGTGAAACAAAGGTTGCTCTTGGGAGTCCATTTGAAAATGCCTTTGGGAACCAAGAATCTCCTAAAGTGACATTTTTTAATGGTATGCCCCTTTTGCAACAATATAGACATCTTGAGTTTGAATGGTCATCACATTTGCTAGATTGATCTTTTATCACATAAGTGTATCGTTGATAGGGATTTATCATACTATTTTTGAAATGTGATCGATCAATATCATATGTAATTTTTGGTTGTGAAGCCTTGTCTAATTTGGCTTTGATAGTTTTAACTTATTTTTGCCAAATGTGACAAGTTTCACATCCTCCCCATCTAAACCATGAACTCTTGTCAACTTCGCTTGTGTCTTTGAAACTTTTAATCATAGATTCCTTAAGAGTTTCTAATTCCTTTTCGGAATCGGAAACTTTCTTCTCAAAGTATTTGAAAATCCTTTTATTTGAAGCTAAGCGTTGAAATGCTTCATTAGCTTCATGATGCAAAGTATCAAAGGCATGCTTTAATTCAAAATAAGATATAGCATCAAAATTATTATATTTCTCATGACTTACAATCTTTTTCTTCTTTTGATGTGCCATGAGACATAGGTTGACGGTTTCCTCTTCATCGCTTGAGCTTTCTTTGCTAGATGAGTCACTATCACTTTCCCAAGCGATATATGCTCTTCTTCCTTTTGTTTGCTTCTTTTGAGGTTTGCTCTTTGCCTTATCTTTCTTAAGCGAAGGGCAATCCGGCTTGTAGTGATCCGGTTTACCACAATTGTAACAAGACCCTCTAGGTTTAGTCTTCTTATACTCATCTTGCTTGTTAGGCTTTGATTGACGTCTATAGTCTACTAGATTGTTGTCCGAGTGTTTGATTTCATTCTTTCGAAGATATTTATTGTACCTTCTTACGAACAATCCCATATCTTCATCCGGACTATCATCTTCGTCACTAGATTCACTATCACATGTATCTTTAGTGGATGACTTTGAGCTTGAAGCCTTTAGAGCAATAGACTTCTTTTCGGTGTCCTTTGACTTCTCTTTCTTTTCTTTCTTTTCGTGCTTGTTTAGGTTCATGAGATCTTGCTCATGTTCTTCAAGCTTTCCAAATAGAGTCGTGAGATCCAACGTAGAGAGATTGTTGGCTTCTTTGATTGCCGTGACCTTAGGTTGCCATTCCCTACTAAGACATCTCAAAACTTTGTTAGTAGCTACGACATTGGGAGTAATATGTCCCAAAGTGTGTAAACGATTGATAATATGAGAAAATTTCTTTTGCATTTCCGCAATGGCTTCGCCTTGCTTCATGTGAAAGAGATCAAACTCTTGTGTTAAGGTATTGATTTTAGCTAGTTTAACATCATTAGTTCCTTCATGGGCGACTTGTAATGCATCCCACATTGCCTTAGCCGTTTGGCAATGCGATACACGAAAGTACTCATCAACCCCTAAGGAAGCTATAATCATGTTTCTAGCTTTCCAATCATACCCGTAATTCTTTTCATCTTTTTCATCCCATTGTGCTTGAGGTTTAGGTCTGGTGACGCCTGTATCGTTGGTTATGGTGATAGTCATAGGACCATTGACGATGACATCCCAGATTTTTCTATCAACGGAGTTGATATGAATGCACATACAGTCTTTCCAATAACAATAGTTTTCTCCGGTGAAAACAAACGCTTTATTATACGCCCCTTTTTGACCGCTCTCCATTTTCTAAAAGTTATATACCAAGCACTAGATAAACCGGCGCTCGTGATACCACTTGATAGACGATAGGAATGGTCTAGAGGGGGGTGAATAGACCACATTTTTCCGACTTAAGAAAATTTTAGCTTTTGAAACGTGACTTCCCTGAATCACTTAATCGTCTCCGAACGATCAAGTTATCGGGGACCGGATATGTGCACTAAACCGAACGGATGAAAAATGGAGAATTATGAATTACGTTTTAACGAATTTATCAATTAAGTCAAATACACACTTAATGGAGTATTACTCACAATGAAAGTTTATACCAAAATTTAACCAAAAATTGATTGAGTAATTTTATCGAACACTTGGTGATCGATATTCACCAAACCTCAATTTTTGCTCAACAAGGGAAATTTAACAAAACGAAAGAAACAAGATAAAAGTAAGAACGATAAAGAACACGAGATTTGTTAAGGCAGTTCCTCTATCGTCCTCGCAGGAGTATGTCTGCCCCTAATTTCAAATGAAATTAAGAAAGTTTTATTTGATTGCAAAATGTTTAACAAGGATAGAATTTACCAATCACCAACTACACACATGCAGTAAAATTGAATACAATTCTTTCCTCCCCTTGATTCAAGTTGAATCAAGTCAATGTCAATGATCTTCACCGATCAAGACCCCGATCCTTCCTTTTCAATCCTCCGGTTGTAGCAAATTTGATGAGTGGATCTTCAATCACTCAATTCCTTATGCTCGGCTGAATTGATTACCAAAGCGAAACGATCGTCAAAAAAATTCGAATCAAACCTTTGATGTAGAAGGAAAAACCCTAAGGTTTTATACAAGAAACACCCTCAACAATCTTCACTCGAACAAGACCAATGTCTACCGTCAAACCTTATCAACGCATGTTCCTTACTTCGATCGAAAAAGATGATTATGTGTGATTTTCGATCAATAAGCGAAAGATTGAAGATGAGAAGAAGCTTGAGTATATCTTTCACGTTTCTTGTTGAATTGCTTGAGAATGATCAATTTGATATATATACCACACCCCTTGCATTAGCCAATGTAAACACTGCAAAAACTAGTAAAAGTAGCGATAGGTCGACCTGCTCCCCTGCATAGGTCGACCTGTTGAAATTTTTTGCACCTGTTTCTGGACCAAGCATGACACTTGCGTCGACCTGAAGGGTCGGCGTGCGTGTCATACCCCAAAATTTGCCCTCTTATATTCAATCAAAGGTTCCTCTATGCATCTTTAATGGCTCAAGTTTCAAAGGCTTATTCAGGTCACTCTCTCATATATCAAAGTATCTCCATCAAGCTTCAATCCCAAGGCTTTCCCATTCTGTAGCAACCTGCCTAAAATTTTACTTAGAGAGTCGCCGCCTATTCTACCAAGGCGAATAGGAAACCTTACGCAGACGCGAGATTCGGGGTAAGTTATTATAATCAGGCTGAGGGAAGGTGTTAGGCACCCCCAGCCCTTTCCTAAAGGCTAATAATTCAAAGATCAGGGTTTCATGGCAGGGTTCATAAAGAAATATGGCAAACAGAATTATAATGACATGATTAGAATTTTGAAGAGGGGGACTCGCCTTGTTGCCAAGTGCCTACGTACCTCCTTAGGGAGGATCAGAGTCTACGTAGTTCGGGGAGGGTTGTACGCCATTAGAATTGAATTTGATTAGAGATGTGTTTTTTTAGAGGCTTTTTGAATGGCCTATCGTAGTTTGATGATTTTTGTAGTTTTGAATGGATTTTAGAATTATTTTAGGGTTTGGGCGTACAACCCTGATATGGCACAATTAACCGCAATGATCAATAGGTTTGATCACCATAGTTAAAAGATTAGGGGTTTTGCACCATTACCAATTCAAACCGATTGATTCGATTATCACTAATAATGACTTAATGTGTTTTATTATTATTTTTTACGAATTTTATTTTGTATTGTTACCCCTCATAATCGATTAACACGATTACAAATAATAACAAATTAAATTTAGAACAAGGCAAGATTAATCATCACAATCAATAAGATGATTGCAACCATTTAATCGAATATAGTTTGAATTTTATTTTAATTAAATAGTATTTTAATTAAAATCATTGTTAACCATAGCGATCAATCGATTTAATCGGCACGAATAACAAATTGAAATTTTTTAATATAATCATTATATATTTATTTTATAATAAAAAATAATTATAATACAATTAATATATATTAAAAATAAGTATTTTAATTAAAATAAAACAAAATAATTAAAATTTATTAAGTTTATTAAGGTTATGATTCAGTGTGGTTATTGTGAGGGTTTATAGTATGAGCATTAATCCTAGGGCGCTGGATCTAAGAGGTGGTTGGATTAAGGGTCCAGATCTGAGGGTTTACGAAACAGGCTATGGTATGGCATACACAGGATCCAGAGTTGTTAATTTCAGAAAAAAAATATGTTGGAGGGAGGGCTCGAACCTGCGACCCTCCAATCCCATACGCATCATACAACCAACGCACCACGCATGCATATGCGTTTAGAGTACGCTTCACAACGATAATAAAAAAAAACCAAGACACGTTTGGAGAAACGCGCGCGAAATTCAAAAGGACCAGTGGCACGTTGCCACGCAACCTTCTTCCCCACCCAGACCTGCTAATCTCTGCAACAGTAGCTACGAATTGGCTACGAATTGTTCGTAGCAAACCCAGAACACGAAAATAACGATTAGGGCATACGTTTGAATAAATTTGGCGCGACCCTATCAACTTACTCGTCTCAACCATGCGAACCAGGCTATATCATTAATTGACCTTAATTTAACTCCCATAAAAAACCCCCAAATTGAAACCCTAAAACCTTGCTCGGCCTCCAATGGCCGATCACGTTATAATGCCTGAAAACTCAATTAACCGGCCCAGAAACATTCACAACAATGAAATATAGCCAAACATACAAACAAAACATCATGAATATGTGTGTATTATGCTAATCGATCAAGTTTTCGAAACTACATACCTCAGTCAATTGGAGGATTATCTGGGGGTGTTGATGTAGTGCACTTATCCAGACACGTTCCAAATCTCCCGAGTGTCGCGGGGAAAAATCGTATTCCTTTTTCAGGATGAGACACCTGATGCCTTCTTTGGGCTCGAGTGCTCAAAAAATGATTTTTCTTTTGTACCGACCAAACTTTTTATTATTTCCAAAGGAGGAAAAGGAAAAAAGCTGCAATAACCTAAAAGTGGGGGGAGAGATCTTGGGTAAGAGGGTTGGTTATACGAAGGGAAGGTATTAGCACCCAACGTATCTATAGTACTCTATAGGTTTCTTTGCTTTGTTTTTCATTCCATGTTATTGAGAGGTTCTTGTGAAATAGGTGGGACCTAAGGTGTTTGTTTGATTATGCTCGCAAAGATCATCGCGATCCTCTGCATACATATCCCTTAGAGGGAATTAGAGCATCTGTAGCTCGGGGTCTACGGGTGCTAAGGTTTGAGTGGTTTTTTTATTTTGTTTTGCTCGCCAAGGATACGACCTTGTGCCTACGTATTCTCAAAGGGATGTTGAGAAAGTCAGAGCAATCGTAGTTCCCACTTATGCTAGTGGAAGCAAAGGAAAAGAGACAAATGTCATCTAAATGTTCGATGTATCTAATCTATATCATCACATACATCTGTTTGTTTTTGTTTGAAAATCTTTTCATTATAAGCCCTGGGCCATGCCACTTATGGCGCTTAGAATGATAAAGATGTTTTTTGTTTGTTTAACCAGCCTTGTGGCAAAAACTTTCAATGAAGTCAGCCTTGTGACAAAAAGTTTTGATTAATCAGCCAGCCTTGTGGCAAAAGTTTCAATGAAGTCAGCCTTGTGACAAAAACTTTGATTAATCAGCCAGTATGGTGGCAAAACGGTTTGATTGATTAGCCAGCCTTGTGGAAAAAAAGTTTGATTGATTGATTGTTTGTGATGATATAGAAGAGATACTCCTATCATAGAGATGATAAATGTCTAATCTCCTAGGGTGTTTTGATTTGGATATTGGGGATGCTTATAAGAAGCCCGTGGGTCCTTGTACGAAGCTCAAGAGGAGGCTATCCGAGGGTCCTTGCATTGTAAGCCCAAGAGGAGGCTATGGGAGGGACACTCGTTTGTACAAAGCCCAAGGGGAGGCATGGTATAGTTGGTTTGATCTCTTAGAGCGATTTCACCGGGAAACCATACTTTATGTCCTAACCTAAACTAGGGAGATTCTTTGCACGAAGCCCAATAGGAGGCTATGGGGAACCTAGTGTTGTACTAAGTTGAACAAGCATATATAACATAATCACAAATATGAACAAGTACGAACAACTATGAACAAGTACATGAACAAATATGAACAAGTATGAACAAGCACATATATATGACAAGGTGTGTGTATACAATGGAGTTTATGAAGGAAATATACCTGTAAGCATGATCCATTTGTATACACGGGGCTCGGGACTTATACTCGAGGAGAGGTCCACTGAGTTTATTCAAAGCTATGTAAACAGGTATTTACAAAGGGCTTGGGACTTATACCTACATGGAGGCCCATGGTATTTTTGGGAAGATTTAAAGAAAACCTTCATTTTTTGATTTGTTGTTCGAAGTTAAAAAAAACAAATTGAACGAGATATATACAAAAAGGTGTGTGTACAATGAAATACCTAATTTCATGTACAGGAATGGGACTTATACCTATGTGGAGGCCCATGTTTTATTTTATAAAACATGGTTGATTGTTTTGTTAAAAAACGAGAGGTTTCGTCGTTTTGAAAACAGTTTGAAAGTTTTGTTTTAAAAAAGTTTTCTGTTTTGAAAAACTGTACAAAGAAAAAGGAAAGGGACTTATACTCTCTAATATTCGAGAGGCCCACATCATTTTGAAAATCAATCGATCAATTAAAAAGATTTAATCAATAGTTTCCTTTGAAATCAAAAAAGAAATGGTTTATCGTTTTGAAAAGAATTGTGATCGCTTGTTTAAAACGATTTGAATTTTGAAAGAAGTTAGTTTAATCAAGATAAGCAAAAAGATTATACTTAATTAACACTTAGATGATTAGGGTTTGCTCAAAAAATATTTACAAGTGATTATGTTTGAAAATCAAATGAAAAACAATATTTTAAAGTATTAAAAAACACTTAAAAACATGTCATTTTAAACTCAATTAAAAATACATTAAATAAATATATTTTTGTGATTTTTTTTGGATATTCATAAAATACATATATTAAATGAGAAGTGTTTAAAAAATGAAGAAAAAATGAATTAGTTTGGTTAATTAATTAATTAAATGAAGTTTGTGAAGAAAATGAAGAAAAATAGTGTCAAAAAATAAGGTTTGGCCCTGCCAGGGTTTGAACCCACGCCCTAAGGTTCACCACTCAAAACACTTGCCAACTGAGCTGCGCGCGCAGCTTGTTATTCATACGCTTCCAAGATAATATATTTTAAAACAAACATTTGAAAACTTTGAACGAAAATCTGGCGCCAAGAACACACCCTAACTGAAATTCAAAATTCTTCAAAACTGTGTTGTTTTGATCGATCAAAGGGTCTATCTCACTCGGTTTTTCACGAGGAACATGATGGTGTCCTTTAATTTCATTTATTTTTGCTCTAAGATGATTAATTTTCTGATGAACACGAAGAACCCTAATATGACAAATCATTGTGAAATCGTGTATGATCATGATATGATGCAATTGATTGAGGGTTATTATTCAGTGATGGTGCAGAAACAAGATGGTAACTCAGTTTTTCATTTATGATGCATGTATGATAGAGTTTGAAGTTCATGAGCACTTACCTCAAAAACGGCAAAGCTGGAAATCGAATTTGAGCCTGGAGGTGTTACAGATGTTGTTGCTCAATCTGGACAGCTTCAATGGACCTTATAGAACATGTCTGGATGCTTGGAGTGAATTGAAAACCTCTTGATCACCTTGTGGTACCCGAACTGCAGTTTAGCTCAAGTGAGGATCAAGCTAGTTGATTTTGATGTTTCAGATCATGGATGATGTTTGGAACAGTTCATATGAAGTATATGGAGTGTGTTTGGATGATTAACTTGGACAGATATGGCCTGGTATGAGAACTGATATGTTAAGGCTCATTTTATGCAAACATGGTGGTTGAAGAGTGATTCTGAGATTTAGGTGTTTTTGGGGTGTGTGAGTGGTTCAAACACATCTCATTTGATGTTTATGAGTTGCTAGAACCATCACTTTGGCCATAACTTCAAAGGTTTGGAGGTTGAGTTTTCTACCTCTTAGAAACTTAAGAGACTTGCAATTCAAGAAAGAAAGAGAAAACCTATAATTTGTGAGGTTTTGGTGTGATTTTGGAAGTGATTTGAACCTCTATTTATAGGCCAAACTTTCTGAACTCAGAGCTTTGCAACTTGCTTCTTCTTTGGTGATTTGGCACTTAAGGGATAGAAAGGAATCTTACCATTAAATGCATATGGTTAAAGTTACTAAACCATGGTTAAAATTGGCTATGCTTCTTATCTCTTTCCCATCTGTCTCAAATCAGAAAATATCTTCCAATTATTGCCTCTATGTATCATTACTTGGTCCATTTGGCAACTTGGTTCATAACTTAGTGAAAATGGTTTGAAATTTCAAGTGAGAATGATCACTAAATGCATAATTCAAAACCATAGCTATGCTCCATATTTTTTCATGCTCTTGGACATTTTGGAAAGCTCATATTACACACTTCAAAACCCTAGTTGAAAGTTTCTTCAAGATCTTTAAGGAAGTGGGTGAAAAAGATCCATGAACTTTGAAGAAAGTGAGATTTTAAGTGCATTTTTCAAAAGATGCCAACTTTGAAGCTCCATATCTCTTAAATGGTTGATCTTATGGAAAAAAATTATATGTGTCAAAGTTGTTTATTGGATCAAAATCTACAACTTTCATGTTGGAAGTTTTTTTCAGTTTGTTGGTGAAATTTTGAGTTATTCCCTTCCAAAGTTTTGGAAAAACCATTGAAAAACACTTAGAAAATTTTTCTAAGTATAAAAGTCAAACTTTGACTTTTTGATTCTTGATTGATTTTCTTGATTTTTCTTGATCAAATGACTTCATATATCATATATTGATGATTCAAAACTTCAAAAGTCATGGTTGACCAAAATTCCCCAAAAGTCAATGGTGATCTTGTATAGTTGACTTTTTCAGACGAATCACGTTTCCGGAGATTTCAAATGAACCAGGCTATCCTTACCAAATGAATGGTATGAATGGATAATATTGAGTTATTGGAAGATCTTGAGCCATGGTTTGAGTTGTGGCACCATGTCCTGATTAAAAAGTCAGTTGTTCAGTGAATTAGGTCAAAAACCCTAATTGTCGACCTGATGAAATTGATGACTGTGGATCTTGAATTGAAATGTAATTTCCATTGGATGTTGTCATAGGGATTATTTGAGGATGATTGAGGCCTTTGATTGACTTCCTGGGGATTTTTAGGGTTTCCCAAATGTGATCCCTGATTTTGGTCCCTGATAGTTCAAAACCCTAATCTGATGATTTGAAATTTCACTGTTGATCAATCCTTGTGTAGGAGATGTCTTGAGCCAATAGATTAGGCCAAAATGATGTACTTGGGGTCTTGAGGTCATGTCCCAAGTCATTAGGTCAAATCCTGAGCAAAAGTCAGGAGTATACTGTCTTCAGTCAAAACCCTAATCTGGTTGATTCAAAGTCCCTGAGGTTGTTGAAATGAACCTTTGAGGACCAAATGTTGACTGTTGATGAAGATAATTCTTTTGAAATGAAGGGAGGACAAAACCCTAATTGATTGTTACTTGTACTGATGAGTGATTTCTTGATTAAACCCTGCTGAGTCACAAGTAGCAAACACAAACTATGCAATTTGTTAGAGATGCAAATGATGCATATGCACATGATATGAGGTGGTATCTTAGGTCAAAAATTGGGGTATGACAGATGCCCCTATTTAAGTTTCTTCAACCTGAGACATGAAGATTGAAAATCTTCGTTTTGATAGGGTGGAAGAGACTTAAATATCAGAAGACGCGAATTTTGGACCTAAGATACCAAAATTGCGAATGATGCAAGGATATCTTTACCGAGGGAATATCAAGAACTGACTCCACTGGGGAAAAGAGATCGGGAAGGATATCTCAATCCGTTTTAGGAAGAGAATCCGTTTTTTTGGGAAAGCAAGTGTATGCTTCACTGGGGAATGATAGCTTTGTAAGAAAAGCTTACCTATCGACATCATCGACTATCAGCATGGGGATAGACTTGTTTAATAATGCGAAGGTGAAAGGTATGAAACTGTGTTACCGACTATCATGGTGATAGACTTGACATGGTAAAAAGAGTTTCAAAGGTTCGGTTAATATTACCGACTATCAGCATGGTGACAGACATGTTTAAATAATATAACCAGAACAAAAGGTTACCGACTACCAGCCTCGTGATAGCGGTTTTGAAGACATGATCAATTATCAGCCGAGTGATAAAATGATTCTGGAGACTTTGCTAGGGAAATTACTGGTTATTCAGCCTTGTGAACAGTAATAAGGCCCTGATTGTCAAATGGTCTTCATGATTGATTTCCTTAAGAGGAAAAAGTCTTTTGGAAGAGACATAAGTTGCTCAGATGATGATGCTATTGCTTATTGTCTGTTTTTTCACGACTCTATTTGGGGAATCGGAATTTGAATCTCTTGGTAAAGACAGGGTTCTATCCATGAATGAATTGGAAAGAAACAGTCAAACAAGACTTTGTACCCATGAGGAATGAACTCGAATGGGGATTTTCTCCTTTGTTTTGAGAGGAGAAACTAAAGAAACCTTCTTCCACGAGGAATGATCTCAGTGGGGAACTGGAGAAAGAATATGTTCTTTTCTGCTTATGGGTGACAACCTACTTGGAGAGATGACACGCCCATACTTGTTTCTTTTCTTTCTTTTCTTTTTCTTTTTTCTCTTTTTTTTTTTTTTTTTTTTTTTTTTTTGAGGATAGATATATCCTAAACAAGTGATTTTAAAGCAAACATTGAAAAATGCAAGAATGCATAAATGATGCAAATATGTATGAATGATGAATGTCATGAATGTAGTATGCATGTTGACGATACTGACACACAAAGAAGTATGTACTGGAGACGGACCAACGTCGCAATACAACCAGATACTTGGTAAATGTTCTTCAACACGGTGTAGATAACACAAGTGATGAATGATGCTGCGTGCTTTAGACTTCTCTGGGGAAGATAAGCATCTTTTCTTATTGAGATGGAAGAACCTCTTCACTGGAGATGGAAAATCTTCGTCACTGGGGATAAAAGACCTTCTTCACTGGGGATAGAAGAGCTTTTCCTATCATAATCTTTGATTCATCCTATGGAGATAGCTGTTGATGTTCCTTCTGTTGTTCACAACTCAAAGGAAAGTTTCGCTTTTATTTTGAAAAAGGAAAGTAAATTCATTTAAAACTTTTTTTCTCTTTTTTTTCAAAAGTGAATAACACAATTAAAGCGTCATTTTGCAAGCTGAAAGAAATTAAAGATTGCAAACAAATGGGCACAAGGCTCAAATTTATTTAATAGGATGGTAATCAGCTAAAGGCATGATTCCATAGAGTATTTACAAAAGTTGGAAATGGTAATTATGCGGAAAAGGCTACATTGAAAGCAATAACCACTATTTCCCCTAACAACTTTGAGTTCCAATTGTGCTTGTCGCTTAAGATTGGCGATGATTTGATTGAAGATCCTTTGATGAAAAAGACTCCTCAGATGACGAAGTACGGACTGATGCAGTTACTTTGTCATGAATCCCTAATTTTTGCCTAGATTGCCCTTTCAGGTTTTCAATCTACCAGGATAAATTTTTCTGTTTATTGTCTCTAATTTTTGCCTGGACCGCCCTTTCGGGTTTTCAGTCCACCGAGACGCTCATTTTTGCCTAAGTCGCCCTTTGCGGGTTTTCGACTTACCGAGCTGTTCTTTTCCTTTTTTAGACAAAGTATTTCTTGACTGCATCAGCATTCACAGGATGCGGGAGTTCATCACCATCCATGGTTGCAAGAGTCATGGCGCCGGCAGAAAATGTTCTTTTGACAACATACGGGCCTTCGTAATTAGGAGACCATTTGCCCCTAGAATCTGGTTGAAAAGACAAGATCTTTTTAAGCACGAGGTCGCCTTCTTGAAATTCACGAGGTCGAACCTTTTTGTTGAAAGCTTGTTTCATCCTTGCTTGGTATAACTGTCCATGGCATAGAGCAGTCATACGTTTTTCTTCGATTAAGTTCAACTGATCGTATCTGCTTTGACACCATTCAGCCTCTGATAACTTAGTCTCCATGAGGACTCTCATTGATGGGATTTCAACTTCTACGGGGAGCACAGCTTCCATGCCGTATACTAGAGAAAAAGGGGTTGCCCCTGTTGAAGTACGCACTGAAGTACGGTACCCATGTAAAGCAAATGGCAGCATTTCGTGCCAGTCTTTGTAAGTGACGACCATTTTCTGGACGATCTTCTTAATGTTCTTGTTGGCGGCTTCAACAGCGCCGTTCATTTTTGGTCTGTAAGGAGAAGAGTTATGATGCTCAATCTTGAATTCCTCACACAATTCTTTCATCATCTTGTTGTTCAAGTTCGAACCATTGTCAGTAATGATCTTGCTGGGAATACCATATCGGCAAATGATGTTATTCTTGATAAACCTCACAACCACTTGTCTTGTAACGTTGGCATAAGATGCTGCTTCGACCCATTTGGTGAAGTAATCAATTGCTACCAAGATGAAACGATGACCATTTGAAGCTTTCGGTTCGATCATTCCAATCATGTCGATACCCCACATGGAAAAAGGCCATGGAGATGAGAGAACGTTGAGTAGAGTCGGTGGCACATGGATCTTATCTGCGTAGATCTGGCACTTGTGACATCTCTTCACGTGTTTATAACAGTCAGATTCCATTGTCAACCAATAGTATCCTGCTCTTAAGATCTTTTTGGACATTGCATGCCCATTTGAATGAGTTCCAAAGGACCCTTCATGCACTTCATGCATTAACATGTCTGCTTCGTGTCTGTCCACGCATCTGAGCAAAACCATGTCGAAATTTCTTTTGTATAGCACATCCCCGTTCAGGAAGAAACTGCCAGAAAGTCTCCTTAGAGTTTTCTTATCTTTGTTTGATGCCCCAAGCGGGTACTCTTGAGTTTGAAGGAAGCGTTTGATGTCGTGAAACCACGGTTTATCATCGATGACTACCTCAGTTGCAAACACATAGGCGGGCCTTTCAAGGCGTGTGATTCTGACTGTAGGCATATCATTCCAGTGATTAACTTTGAACATGGAAGATAGAGTAGCCAAGGCGTCTGCCATTCGATTCTGATCTCGAGGTATATGATGCAATTCAACCTTGTTGAAGAAAGTCAACAGACGTCTTGCATAATCTCTGTAAGGAATCAAGCCAGGGTGGTAAGTTTCCCACTTGTCTTTGATTTGGTTGATCACGAGGGCTGAATCTCCATATATGTCGAGGATCTTGATCCTTAAGTCAATGGCTTCTTCGATACCCATGATACAAGCTTCATATTCTGCAATGTTGTTGGTGCAATCAAATAGCAATCTGGCAGAGAACGGGATATGAGTACCCTTGGGAGTGATGATGATTGCCCCAATTCCATTGCCAAAAGCGTTTACTGCTCCATCAAAAATTAGGCCCCATCTTGATCCAGGCTCAGGACCTTCTTCAGGTAACGGTTCGTCACAATCTTTCATCTTCAAGTACAAGACATCTTCGTCAGGAAAGTCAAATTTGAGAGATTGATATTCATTAATTGGTTGATGCGCCAAGTGATCGGCGAGAATGCTTCCTTTGACCGCTTTTTGAGCACGGTACTCAATGTCATACTCAGATAACAGCATTTGCCATCGGGCAATCCTTCCTGTTAATGCAGGCTTTTCAAAGACATACTTGATCGGATCCATTTTGGAGATTAACCAAGTAGTATTGTTGATCATGTATTGGCGGAGACGTTTTGAAGCCCATGCCAAAGCACAACACGTTTTTTCGAGCATGGAGTAACGAGACTCACAGTCTGTGAATTTCTTACTCAAGTAATAGATGGCATGCTCCTTCTTACCGGTTTCATCTTGCTGTCCAAGCATACAACCCATGGATTCTTCCAACACGGTAAGGTACATGATTAATGGTCTCCCTTCAACTGGAGGAATCAATATAGGTGGTTCTAACAAGTACTCTTTGATACTGTCGAACGCTTTCTGGCAATCTTCAGTCCATACAACCCCTTGATCTTTGCGGAGAAGCTTGAAAATTGGCCCACAAGTAGCAGTCATTTGAGATATAAATCTGGAGATATAGTTCAATCGTCCGAGAAATCCTCTTACTTGTTTTTCAGTCTTTGGTGCAGGTATCTCTTGAATAGCTCTGACTTTGTCGGGATCTACTTCAATACCTCTTTGGCTGACAATGAAACCCAAAAGTTTTCCAGATCTAACCCCAAAAGTACATTTGTTAGGATTCAAGCGAAGCTGATATTTCCTTAATCGTTGAAACAACTTCAAAAGGTATTCAATATGTTCTTCTTCTGTGCTGGACTTGGCTATCATGTCGTCCACATAAACTTCAATTTCTTTATGCATCATGTCATGAAAGAGAGTAGTCATTGCCCTTTGGTAAGTTGCGCCTGCATTCTTTAATCCAAACGGCATCACTTTGTAGCAAAAGGTACCCCATGGGGTGATGAAAGATGTCTTCTCCATGTCTTCAGGAGTCATCTTGATCTGATTATAACCGGAGAACCCGTCCATGAAGGAAAAGACATTGAACTTAGCGGTGTTATCAACCAGCATGTCAATATGCGGTAATGGAAAGTCATCTTTTGGACTGGCCTTGTTCAAGTCACGGTAGTCAACACACATTCTGACTTTGCCATCTTTCTTCGAAACTGGCACTATGTTGGCCAACCATTGAGGATACTCGGAGGTGACTAGAAAACCTGCGTCGAGCTATTTCTGAACTTCCACTTTGATCTTGTTAGCCATATCAGGGTGAGTCCTTCTCAATTTCTGCTTAACTGGCGGACATTCTGGCTTCAATGGCAAGTAATGCTGAACAATATTGGTATCCAACCCAGGCATGTCTTGGTAGGACCAGGCAAACACGTCAACATATTCTTTGAGAAGGTCTGTCAACTTACTCTTGACATCAGCATCAAGCAGCGATCCAATGGTCACTTCTTTTTTGTCTTCTTCAGAACCCAAGTTGATCTTTTCTAAAGGCTCTTTGTGAGGCAGAATGGCTCTTTCCTCGTGCTTAAGTAATCGAGAGATCTCGTCCGGGATCTCCTCTTCTTCCTCTTCTTCGGCTTCGAACACAGGAAACTCAAAGTTGGGAAAGGGCATAGGGTTATTGCATTCAATGGGTTTATCAATAGTAAATCTGCACATATGATTTATATTTATTTCAGAAAATTTATGAATGCAAGAGTGTATGCAGATTTTTTTTGAAAAAGTTTTTTCTTTTATTTTGGTTTTTTAGGATTACCATTTCCAGAAAAAGCAAAAATAAAACATATAATGTAGGGAATTCAAAATGACACTTTATTTATGATTCATTTTTGAAACAAAGCCCTAAACACAAACTCATTTGTCTTGGGCAGGACAAAGAGGGAAACTTTTAAAACAAAGCCCTATACACAAAGTTATTTGGGCAGAACATTTAAAAGCAAAGCCCTATAAAACATCTCTCTGCTTTGGGCAAGGCAGGAGGTCAAAATAACAACGAGGTGATTACTTTGAGCGGCGAACAACATTCGGAACGTCGACAGCTTTCCAGTAGCAACGAACTCCTCTGTGTATTATGTATTCAGGAAAATTCCCCTCAGAATTATCTTCAGTATTGACATTGACCGCTGGTCGAGCAGGATTTGAAGGTCCTGGTTTGTCAACCTTGTTCTTTGTAGAGTTGAAATGGTCTTCTTCTACTTCTTGAAGAGCATAAGATGAGTCACAATCTTCAGAATTTTCAGGATGTATTTCCCAGTCTTCAGGATGAAGAGACTCATTGTCAGAGACACTTTCCGAGTCAACTGCGGGACCATCTTCCCCTTCATCTTCAAAAATGGCATTTATGTGATAATAACCACCTTCAGGATTATAAACCTTGGCAGATGCATTGAAGCCGAAATTTTTAGTAATTTCAGGCTGCTGAGAAAATTGACAGGGCTGATAAGCCTCTTCTGGTTGACTGTTATATTCAAAGGGATCTCCCCATCCAGTTGGTTGGATATCCTCAATCGCAATCTTTGAACTTTCAGGCGCAGTATATTTCACCATATAATCAAATTTTCCACTTGGTTGTCCCAAGGTGTCCCAGATTTCTGCAGGAACAGGCTCAGTTTCTTTGCCATTGGATTCTTCTGAAGGAGGATATGGTTCTTCCTGAGATATATATCCCGAGTCATTGAGATAACATTTCCATTCTTCTTCAGGATCGGGTAAACCTTCTTCGATGCATTCTTCGATAAGGACATTGACCTCTTGAGGAATTGGATTGAGGAACCCTCCACTAATGAATGTTTCTTTGATCGGACGAAGGGTTTCATCCTTCTTGGTGCAGTTTGAGAATGTTGGTGAACATCCGAGACCTGCTCTAGTTTCATTCTTGGTAGGGATCACAACTTGCCCCCAGCCAGTGGTAGTTCCATCTTTCACTACTTTTACCGCCTCTTTGTAAGAAGAGATTGATGCTTTCTTTTTGGAAGATTCGTCTTCTAAAGAGAGACCTTGGAACTGAGTTCCTTCCATATCATCAGCACCAATGAAAGAGAAATTGGATAAATGACTCACCATTAAGGCTTGTTCTCCATTTATCGTTACCAATTTTCCATTTGTCACAAATTTTAACTTTTGATGGAGCGTAGAAGTCACTGCCCCTGCTTCATGGATCCATGGTCGTCCTAACAGACAGCTATAAGCAGCTTGAATGTCCATGACTTGGAAAGTGATTTGAAATGTATGTGGACCAATTGTCATGGGAAGGTTGACTTCGCCGATAACAGATTTTCGCGATCCATCAAATGCTTTGACAACTACACCACTGAACTTCATAGGCATTCCTTGGTAAGACAAGCGAGCAAGAGTCGTCTTTGGCATCACATTCAAGGAAGATCCGGTGTCTACCAACACATTGGACAAAGAGTCTGACTGACAGTTCATAGAAATGTGCAAAGCAAGATTGTGATTTTTACCCTCCTCGGGGAGTTCTTCATCACAGAAGCTTAAATTGTTGCAAGCAGTTATGTTGGCTATTATCCCATCAAAATGGTCAACAGTCACATCATGATCTACAAAAGCTTGATCCAAAACTCTCATCAGGGCTTCCCTGTGGGCTTCTGAATTCAACAGCAATGAAAGTATTGAGATTTTTGAAGGAGTCTGCATAAGCTGATCCACAATCTTGTATTCACTTCTTTTGATAAGCTTTAAAATTTCGTCAAAGTCAGGATTGACATTGGTTCCACTGGATTGACCAACATCAGTGTTTGTATTACTGACAGGAGTTTCCTCGGGATTCCCCACTAGTGTATTAATAGGGTTTTGCCCGGTTGCAGGAGCAACAGGCTGCTTCGGAGGTAGTGGAGTATACACACGTCCACTTCTTGTTACTCGACTTACATCGGCGATATTCACGACAGATGAAAGAGTAGGTAAAGGAACTTCTTGTCCATTCTTTATCATTGTAGCATTGTAGTTGTATGGAACTGCCTTGTCAGAGTCATAAGGAACAGGTCCAGGTAGACAAATGATCAAAGGAGCAACAGGAACCCTTGGCTTGTTGTAAGTAACTTCCATGCGCTCAGGCATGTTGAAATGAGGAACGATGACGTTAACTGTAGGCATTTCCGAGTTGATATCTGAGACTAAAAGCTCATGCGGATAACATCCTATCATGCTAACTTCATTTTCATCCCTATTTCTGTAGATCTCAATAGTACCATTATCCAACAGAACTTGGAGATCTCTTCTCACAATCGAACATCCGTGAGGATCTACACAACATATGCTACAGGAACCATATTGATGCTGGCGAAAATTCTGTCCTCGACAGAGAGTGGTGTGCATTTGCACCAAATCGGCTCTTGAGTAATTGATATTATAGACTCGGTACGGACCAGGACATCCATACACCATGTTTACAACATGCCCTCCATGATTGGGCAGCGGATTTGCTTGCACATTAGGATTCAAATTTCTGAAAGAGAGGAGATTAGATCTAACCAACCTCTGAACTTCATATTTCAAAGCTATGCAATGCTCAAGATCATGGCCAGGTGCTCCTTGATGATAAGGGCATGAGGCCTCAGCTTTGTACCACCATGGGAGTTTCTCAGGTACGGGTGGTGGTGCTTTAGTTTGAATAAGGCCTCTTTCAATCAAAGCAGGGTACAATTCTGTGTAGGTCATTGGAATCGGATCAAACTGTGGAGCTCTTTGTATTCGATTCTGGTTATTGTTAAACTGCTGAGCCTGTGGTCGAGGCTGCTGTTGTTGAAACTGCGGAGTAAACCCCGGATTCGGTGCGGTGTTAACGGCTGGTGCAATAGCAGCTACCTGTTGTTGACGATTTACATTTCCTCTTGGCCTCCCTTGGGATACCATGTCAACACTTTGTTCCTTCTTCTTTGGGAAACCACTTCCGAACTTTTTGGTTCCGCTAGAAGATCCACCTTCTTTAGTTAGGCGTCCGGTTCGGACTCCTTCTTCTAAACGCATACCCATGTTTACCATTTCGGTGAAATCACTTGGAGCACTAGCAATCATGCGTTCATAATAAAACGGACTGAGAGTATTCAAGAAGATCTTTGTCATCTCTTTCTCTTTTAACGATGGATTAATCTGAGCAGCAGTTTCTCTCCATCGTTGGGCATACTCTTTGAAAGCTTCATGGTCTTTCTGAGCCATGGATCGAAGCTGATCTCTGTCCGGAGCCATATCCGAGTTATACTTGTATTGTCGGACAAAGGCCTCACCTAGGTCATTGAAAGTTCAAATATTGGTGCTATCCAAACCTGTGTACCACTTCAGCGCGGCACCAGTCAAACTGTCTTGAAAGTAATGGATAAGCAACTGATGATTATCTGCATAAGTAGACATCTTCCGGGCATACATCACAAGATGGCTTTGTGGACAAGGGCTTTTTGGGGCCCTTACAAACTAACTCTATGCTTCGGGCGAGGCATGAGCATTATTGTTTTTCTTTATTTAAAAAAGAAATAAAACACACAAAAGCAAATTACTTTGAAATGAAAACTATCTCCGGTATCTCCAGGCTTGTCCAATTCTGAAGTTGTTCTCCGGGCCTGATTTCTCGAATGAAGTTGGACGTCCCTTCTCGAGAATCCTTGTTGGACACCATAGCCACATGTTCATACCCGCCAGTCACAAAAGTTTGCATTATCGGGGGAAATGGTTGTTCCTCCTTCTTAATGCTTGTGACCTTGATGGGTTGGTATCCTAACCCTGAGCGGTCCTTCTTTTCCAAAACCTCTGGTAGCTTGCCCCAGCCTTTAGCATCCGCGTCTTGTAGATCCTTCCATGATGTTACCGCCCTTCTTATCTTCTCCAACGGTAGTGTGATAGCGGTTGCAATTTCTAGAGCTTGAAATGCGGTACCCAATGCTTCGTCTCCAGCCTCAATATATCTGTATGAGTTTAGATTGCTGACAAATATATCCTCTTCTCCATTGATGGTCACTATGGAGTTCCCGTTCACAAACTTTAGTTTCTGATGGAGGGTGGAGGTGACTGCCCCAGCTGCGTGGATCCAAGGGCGTCCTAGTAGGCAGGTATAAGCTGGCTCAATTTCCATCACTTGGAAATTGATGCAGAAGGTATGAGGACCAATTACAACAGGCAGATCCACTTCTCCCAACACCGGACTCTGTGATCCATCGAAAGCTTTTACCACCAGACGACTTGGTTTAACTACCAGTCCTTCTAAGGCTATCTTGTCAAGTGTTGCTTTTGGCATCACGTTTAGAGATGACCCTGTGTCAATCAAAACTCTAGCCAGGTGAGCCTTCCCACATTGCATGGAGATATGCAAGGCTTTGTTGTGTGACTTTCCTTGTAGGGGTAGCTCATTGTCACTGAAACCCAGGCATGCCCCAGCAGTTAGATTGGCCACCATCCCATCAAATTGATTGACTGTAATGTCCTTAGTTACATGGGCAGCGTTTAGGATTTTCATCAAGGCATCTCGATGCTTCTCGGAGTGTATCAATAGTGATAAGAGCGATATCTTAGATGGTGTCTGTTGCAACTGATCCACCACCCTATAATCACTCTTCTTAATCAGAGCGAGAAACTCCTCAGCATCTTTACTAGAAGTTTCTTTATCCTTGGGTTCAGCCTCGTCACTTGGTCTCGTAACAACTTGTTCTCTAGATTGTGTCAAGTTTTCACTAGACGTTGGTTGTACTTGCGCAGTTTTGAATATGCGCTCACTACGGGTCATGCCCCCAGATCCAACGATGCTTGATACTGCAGTATTAGTATCAGTCTCATATTCCCATGGTACCGCTTTCATCTTGTCCAAGGGATATGGTACTCTGATTGGGATGATCTTGGTACGCTCTTGCGTAGGTATCATCACCGGTGGTCTAGAGCATGGGATAATTAATGGTTTCCTTGCCCCTTGTGCAGGTATCATTAAAGGCTCGTTTCTTTCCACCATCGCCACATATTCCTCTTCAGGGTGTTCCTCCAGTTGGATCAATCCTTGATCCATGAGCCTTTGCAAGGTGTCTTTGAAAGCTTCGTTATGTTCTAGGATAAACCCCTTTATAAGAAGATACCTCTTAAGTGCATCTATGGGGGAGTTCCGTTGTTGAACCAACTCTTGCTCATCGACAACTTCTATTGCATTGACTGCGCCATCATGGTGTGGCATCGGATTTGTTTTCACATTGGGTTTGTCAAAGGCGATTGCCCCTGACTCAATCAGATCTTGAACTATGTGTCTAAAAGCCCAACATTTCTCCAAGGTATGTCCGGGAGAATTGGCATGATATTCACATCTCTCATTCGGCTTGTAGTTTGGTGTGATTTTCCCTGGAGGAATAGGTGCCAGCGGTTTGACTTCCACTAAGGACTCATTTATTAAGTACTTCAGTATCTCCTTTTTGGAAGTGGGTAGCGGGTCGAACCTCCTTTGGGGCCCTTGAAACCTATTTTGTTGTGGTGGGAGTGGCATAGTAGGCCTAACTTCCTGATGCACCACCGCATTGGTTTCTCCTTCCTTTTTCTTTGAGAAGTTGGGGGTAGGCCTCTTTGCCTGATAAGATCCAGATGATGCCCCTTGTATCTTCCCATTTTTGATTCCGTTCTCAATCCTTTCACCGATGACTACTAAGTCTGAAAACCCTGACGACACACTTCCAACCATCTTATCGTAGTATGGCCCTTGCAGTGTAGCCATAAACATATCCACCAGTTCTTTCTCCAACAAGGGAGGTTGTACTCGGGAAGCCATTTCCCTCCATCTCTGGGCATATTCTTTGAATGATTCCTCCTTCTTTTGTGACAAATTTTGGAGTTGCATCCGATTGGGTGCCATGTCCAAATTGTACTTGTATTGTTTCAGGAATGTATTAGCAAGGTCAGTCCAGCTTCGGATGTGAGACTTCTCTAATTGCATATACCAGTCTACAGATGCTCCGCTTAGGCTGTCCTGGAAGAAGTGTATCATCAGCTTCTGATCATTAGCATAAGCAGCCATTTTCCGCACATACATGCGCAAGTGATTCCTCGGACATGTGAGCCCCTTGTATTTTTCAAAGTTAGGAACTTTGAACTTGTGTGGAATAGTCAGATCTGGGACTAAACTCATCTCGAAGGTATCCACATCGAAGGCATCATATCCCTCCACAGCCTTTAACCTTTCATCCAGCGCCTTGATTTGTCCGCTATCTTTAGAGTCATCCCCAGAGTTAGGGGGAGTCAGCTTGGGTTTAGGGACCTGATTTGTATCCTCATTGTCCCCATATTGCAAGTCCAAGTAGTCTTCATCCCTAAGGGGGTTACTGACAGGAATGAGAACTGTGCGAGACGTCCCTTCTTTCTGAGCAGTAGGAATAAACCCTTCTCGAGAAGCCTCTCCCTCTTCATGGGTCGTAGTGACCCTTTTAGATGCGTGAGCATTGGTTTTGTGAGGGTCATGGCCTCGAACATACCCTAACAATGGGTTGCCATCCTGAGGTATCTCTTCATACTGATCCTGAACCTCCTCAGCCTTGTCTTGCTTATCTTTGAGGTCTTTCATGAAGCTCAGCATTTGGGTCATTCCTCCCTTGAGGTCTTCAACAGTACCTTTCAGCTGGGTCATTTCTTCACGAAGGGCGGCTTGATTCTGCTCTAGTTGTTCCATCGCTTTCTTCTTCTGAGCTCTGGTCTTGATTTGTGGTTGAGTTGCAATGGTGTGACTGGAGATGAAGATAGTTTTTTTGCTTTAATGTTTTAAAAAAGTAAATATGATATGCATGCTATGAATGATATGATTATGCAAAGTTTATGTCTTATCCACACTATTATAATACACATATATATTTATATATTATTTTTATTCCCTTTTTTTTTTATATATACATGTACATTTTTTCTTTTCTTTTTTTTTGCACATATGTATTATGTATATATTTTTTGCATATGTAATTATTTTTTCTTTTTTTGTACATGTATATACACATATGTTTTCTTTTTTTTTTAGAGAGGTAAACAAGGTTGGTGAATATTTATAGAAACGATGAGTAACGAAAAAGAAACACACTTTATTGAAAGAAAATACTAAAAAACTCCATTGTTGGTTGACAAAGATAGAAATTGAAATAACAAATTGAAAATACTTGGAATGCAATAAAAGGAAAAAGCCTAAAGCTAAGAACGCCTTTGGATGTCTTCTTTGAACTTGTCCACCATATCTCTACAAAGCTCCATGAACTCTTTGACCACTTCGGGAAGGATGATAGGAGATGATTCTGCTTTTGCCAAACTCTTTGGAATATCTTGAATTAAATCATTACACAAGAAGACTAGCTTATCATAGTCATCGCGACATTTCTCATAGTCTTCAAGCATCTTAGGAACCATGCTCACATGCTCACTTGCCGTAGAAACAATTGTGTAGAGTCTTTTCCAATAGTCTCTTTCGTTCAGGGCTGCCTCATGCACTTCTTTCTCTCTTGCGAACACTTCCCTAAGTGATACCATGGCTTGGTATGCTCTATTATACTCCTCGGTGCGCTGTAAAAATGCTTCTTCCATGGTTAATCTTCTTGTGCGTTCTTCTTGTCCAGCATTGCGAGCCTCTTGAAGATCAAACTTTAAATCCCTTATTTCCACTTCTTGGTCCTTAGTTCTATCCGTTAATTCAAAGACCACAGCTTCTAGATTTTTCTCGGATTCCGCTTTGTCATGGGATGCCTTTTCATAACGCCTCCTCCATCTTGCAATCTCTACATCCGCTTGTGCCAACCTTTCATTATGTGATTCTAGATTAAAATTAGCACTTAGAACTCCCTCGGTTGCACGCTTTCTTTTACTCCTTTGCCTATCATTTTCTTCTTTCATCGCTTGGAGTTCTTGATTTTTCTCTTTAAGGTCAAAGCGTAGTTGGCTCCTTTCATTAGTAAGTTGATGCAAATCAAGTTCTAATTTCTCTTTCTCCTTTTGGGACGCCTCTAGGGCAGCCCTGATTCCTTCTATCTCTTCGATGGATAAAGGAACAGGATCAGGAGAATCAGGCTTGTAGGCGGGATCCACAACAAAAGGAAGCAACACTTTCTTGACTCTTTCTTGAACCCATGCGGTATAAGATGCTTTTGCAATTACATTCTTTGGCCCAAAGTCTCTCCTTTGCACATTGCTCCAAGCTTGAATCACTTTTTTCCATGTTCTTGGTTCACCTTTACCATTGTCATGCAAAATTAATTCTTTTATACGTTGCTCAGAAGGTTCCTTATCCATGGAATGACCCAATTGACGTAGTGCTAAAGTAGGATTATAATTAATACAACCAAGAGTTCCTATTAATGGCACATTGTTGAATTCTCCGCATTTATAAATAACCTTATCTGAATTCAGCTTTCTTGCATACCATAGAATAGAGTCCGCTTTAAGAGCCCTTAATTTTTGAGACCAATCATTCCTAGTCAATTCTTTGATAAAGCAACTAGCTTTGTAGAGATGGGAAGTCAACCAAGAATAGAGCAAATGAACGCAACAAACTAGCACTCCTCTCTTTCTTTCATACCTCATATGAATAGCATAGTAAATGTTAGCGAGGATAGTCGGAGTTGGATCTTTGTCAAAAAGCCTAAAAGAAGTGAAAGCATGAATAGCGGTAGGATCAATATAGTCAATATTCTTTGGCAATAAAACAACACCGAAAACCAAGAGAGCCAACACATGTCCACAAATGTCCCATTGTTTCCTTTGAGCAAACATTAACGCTTGATTTTCTAAATAAGATCTTTTGATCCCATGCACCTCTCCCTCAGTTTTATAATTAGCTTTTAATTCCGCAGCGGACATTCCCAAAGCCTTTTCTAGATCTGAAAAGTCAACTTCCTTACCCACACCAGTATAGAATTCCTTTTTTATCCTCGAGAAACCCAACATAGCATCCATTTCTTCTAAGGTAGGAGCTAACTGAAAATCCTGGAAAGTAAAACATCTCAAAGGCGGATCATAGAATTGTACCAAAGCGGTGATAGCTTCCTCTTGTACTTTTACCCTTAGCAACTCCAATATATTCCCATAGCGGATCTCAAACCTATCCAAAGCACTTGATGGTAATTTCTCTTTGATTATCTTCAATTTCTTGATATCTGGAGTAGAAACGGTAAAGTGGACAATTGCTTTCTTCGTACTCATCCTTCCTACACATTCACCAACAAAATACATCTTACCAAATATATATATATATATATATATATATATATATATATATATATATATATATATATATATATATATATATATATGTGTATTATTTTTTTGTGGATAAGACATGATGAGAATGCAAATGATAGATGATGCATGCAAACATAAAAAAAAATAATACAAACATATAAAACACAACCAAACAAAAAAAAAATCAACATGATATTTCAAAGAACCCAGGTTCATAGGTTCGACGTAGGGGGCTCTTGGGAGCCAACCTTTTTATGGGGGTTCTAGAAGGTCTCATGGGGTCGTTCGTAGCCTCCGAGACTTTTTCGTCTCTTCGGATTTTGGAACAACTCATTTTATCCATGAGGTTCGAATTTTTGGGGTAGGTTCCCGGAGAGATCGGCTAAGTATCCAGTCCAGCCCTCCACAAAGTCAAGCTTCGTTTCGGACCTTTCCAAATACCTAACCCACTCCGAGTGGAGTTATCAGTGAGACTCGTAAGGCGATTCATGTCCCCTTTTGGTCTCAAAGTTAACCCCCACACTTAAGGTTTAACCGACATAAAAATAGAGCAAATATAATAAAGGCAAATATTTTCAGGCAGATGAAAACATAAAAAAAAAACAAATAAATAATTTAATGTTCTTAAAAGATAAACCTCCCCCAAACCCTAAATGTGGCAAATTTGCCAACCCTAAAATGCGCCACAAACCCTAAACCACAAAACACAAACCACAAACCTAAACCCACTCAAGCCTTAGGAGCATAATAATTAACCTAATAGTGTTGTCCCCAGCAGAGTCGCCAGCTATAGCAACCTGCCTAAAATTTTACTTAGAGAGTCGCCACCTATTCTACCAAGGCGAATAGGAAACCTTATGCAGACGCGAGATTCGGGGTAAGTTATTATAATCAGGCTGAGGGAAGGTGTTAGGCACCCCCAGCCCTTTCCTAAAGGCTAATAATTCAAAGATCAGGGTTTCATGGCAGGGTTCATAAAGAAATATGGCAAACAGAATTATAATGACATGATTAGAATTTTGAAGAGGGGGACTCGCCTTGTTGCCAAGTGCCTACGTACCTCCTTAGGGAGGATCAGAGTCTACGTAGTTCGGGGAGGGTTGTACGCCATTAGAATTGAATTTGATTAGAGATGTGTTTTTTTAGAGGCTTTTTGAATGGCCTATCGTAGTTTGATGATTTTTGTAGTTTTGAATGGATTTTAGAATTATTTTAGGGTTTGGGCGTACAACCCTGATATGGCACAATTAACCGCAATGATCAATAGGTTTGATCACCATAGTTAAAAGATTAGGTGTTTTGCACCATTACCAATTCAAACCGATTGATTCGATTATCACTAATAATGACTTAATGTGTTTTATTATTATTTTTTACGAATTTTATTTTGTATTGTTACCCCTCATAATCGATTAACACGATTACAAATAATAACAAATTAAATTTAGAACAAGGCAAGATTAATCATCACAATCAATAAGATGATTGCAACCATTTAATCGAATATAGTTTGAATTTTATTTTAATTAAATAGTATTTTAATTAAAATCATTGTTAACCATAGCGATCAATCGATTTAATCGGCACGAATAACAAATTGAAAATTTTTAATATAATCATTATATATTTATTTTATAATAAAAAATAATTATAATACAATTAATATATATTAAAATAAGTATTTTAATTAAAATAAAACAAAATAATTAAAATTTATTAAGTTTATTAAGGTTATGATTCAGTGTGGTTATTGTGAGGGTTTATAGTATGAGCATTAATCCTAGGGCGCTGGATCTAAGAGGTGGTTGGATTAAGGGTCCAGATCTGAGGGTTTACGAAACAGGCTATGGTATGGCATACACAGGATCCAGAGTTGTTAATTTCAGGAAAAAAAATATGTTGGAGGGAGGGCTCGAACCTGCGACCCTCCACTCCCATACGCATCATACAACCAACGCACCACGCATGCATATGCGTTTAGAGTACGCTTCACAACGATAATAAAAAAAACCAAGACACGTTTGGACAAACGCGCGCGAAATTCAAAAGGACCAGTGGCACGTTGCCACGCAACCTTCTTCCCCACCCAGACCTGCTAATCTCTGCAACAGTAGCTACAAATTGGCTACGAATTGTTCGTAGCAAACCCAGAACACGAAAATAATGAATAGGGCATACGTTTGAATAAATTTGGCGCGACCCTATCAACTTACTCGTCTCAACCATGCGAACCAGGCTATATCATTAATTGACCTTAATTTAACTCCCATAAAAAACCCCCAAATTGAAACCCTAAAACCTTGCTCGGCCTCCAATGGCCGATCACGTTATAATGCCTGAAAACTCAATTAACCGGCCCAGAAACATTCACAACAATGAAATATAGCCAAACATACAAACAAAACATCATGAATATGTGTGTATTATGCTAATCGATCAAGTTTTCGAAACTACATACCTCAGTCAATTGGAGGATTATCTGGGGGTGTTGATGTAGTGCACTTATCCAGACACGTTCCAAATCTCCCGAGGAAGCTTTTGGAACCTTCAAATCTCGTTGAAACGTCTTGAATCTCCAAAACCGAATTCACTCTTTTTGAAGAATTTTGAGTTCTTGCAATGTTCACCTCTGCAGCCAATTTTCAACCCCCATTCATGTGGTCTCTCTCAGGTACTTATAAGCCACGAATTAGGTTTAGAAAAGAGCCTAAAAAACTTTTGAATCCAATCTTCCCTTTTTGAGAAATTTGATTTGTTTTCTTGAATAATAAGCTACTATTTTGGCCAAGATTTGATTTACTCTTCCCTAATCCAATCATCACGAAATTAACAAATATATTTTGCCATTAACATTGATTGAAAATCAACAAAATATATTTTCTAACAAAATATTTAATTTTCTTACTTATTTAAATCATAAAATCAACTTTTAATGAAATTAATATCTAAAAAAATTAAATAATATGTTTAAATTTCGTGGCATCTTATTTTGAGCATGCTAGTAACTTGTGGACCAAGTTTGTACCATAAAAACCTAGGCCCATTTGCAAGATTTCTCAATTTGAACCCTTCTTTTTCACATTTGGCCCTCTAGAATCATCTAACTTTGATCAGGCATATCTCACTCAATTTTTAAGCTATGAGGGAGATCTAATACTTTTTAGAAACCTCAAGAGGTCCTCTACAGGCCACTTTGGAACATATTTTTCATTTGAGGCTTTTATCTTGATCATATTCTCTTTGGGAAAAAACTGTTTTTGAAGGATGCCTGAAAATGACCTGTAATCTTTTGCCTTGTATCTCTCAAATGAAGCATTTCTAGCCTTAGCTTGTGAGACACAAAGTTGTAGAGAATCCAATTTCCTTCAAAATAGGCTTTGAGTGGGGAATTTTTGATGTTCCATGTGAAAGTTATGCCCAGTCATAGTTGGGTTGACTTTCTCCTAAGAAACCCTAATTTGAACCTTTTTGCATTTGTTCATCTCTGAGTTTCTATTAATGGAATCATGATCAATCTTTGATCAAATGATGGTTATGCATCCCTACACTTGATGTTTGCCCAATGATCATGGTTTGGATCATGCTTTGATTGTAGTTGACCTTCAGGTTTGAATCAGTTGACTGTGGGTTATCTGGATCATATGAGTGAGCCATGTTTTGAAGTTTGATCTTAGACCTTGTTATGAGAGAGGTGTGGGAGGTAAATTTTGGGGTACGACACATTCAAAGGCTCGGATGATCAATCATCGACTATGTTGAACTAAAAGTCAACTATAGTCAAAGTACAGTCAAACTTCAAGATTTTTGGTCAACATCAAGTATGTGAGGTTATATCCATCATTTGATCAAAGGTTGATCATGATTTATCAATAGAAATTCAGAAATGAACAAATGCAAAAAGGTTCAAATTAGGGTTTCTTTAGGAGAAAGTCAACTCAACTTTGAGTGGCCATAACTTCCACATGGAGCATCAAAAATTTCCCAACCAAAGCCTATTTTGAAGAAAATTTGATTCTCTACAACTTTGTCTCTCACAAGCCAAAGCCAGAAATGCTTCATTCAAGAGATATGGTCAAAGAGATTATAGGTCCTCCAAAAAGTCAACGAAAGACACCTTTTGGGTCAAAGCCCATAACTTGAGCATGGAAGCTCCAATTGAGGTGAAACCAAAAGGAGGTCTTAAAGGACTCCCTAAGCTCTCTAAAAAGTCCTAGAATACATGCATATGATTAAAATTGAGAGACTTATGGCCTCGCGAAGTTGACAAACTTTGAGGAAATGCACAAAGGTCATATTAAGCAATTTTGAACCTTTTTACTTATGAGCCTAAGTTTTGTTTTCTAAACATGATCTTAATCTCACCAAGAGCCCATAAATCCGTTCACCTATATTTTATGATTTTTTTTTATTTCCTTTTTATTTTAAGATTTTATTCATTTAAATTTCAAAATTAAAATAAATAAGTCATGATTTAAAGGTAAGAATCACATGATTAATATCTTTTATATTTAATCAATTTAAATTGGTCTTTAAAAGAGGAAATATATGGAAAATAGGTTGGAAAATACATGGAACCAAAATAGAAACTTTTGGTTCAAGAAAATCAAATAATATTTTCTCATTTAAAACTCTCATATTTTTACCTAAATAATTGATATATATATATATATATATATATATATATATATATAGAAAATAGGGCAGCCGCCAGGAAAAAAACGAAGGAATAGAAAAAGTAAATAGGGTTTTCAAAGTTGTAAGGTATCCATAAAATTAGGGCACGAAGAAGGTTTGCTCTCAGCGATATTCAGACAATTCTAACCATTGCATCGCCTTCCTGAGGTCACCAGGAATCGACTCTAGCCGTGACATAAGCTGAAGCGTCCTAGAAACCGTCCTCTCAAGTGCACCGGTTCGGACATCAGGTAGAACAGATTTGATCGTGTGCACGTGAGGTTTAGTGAAGAAAATCCGACTTGCCATTGTTAGGGCACACAAGGAAGGAAGCTTCATTCTTGTACTTACAGGCCGTTTTAGTCAAAACTAATCGCACCAATGGATTCGTGGCACCCAAATTAGGGGGGACTGGGTAGATTTCCCTGGTTGTTGGTTCGGTTTTACAGGTTTTGGTGTTGGGGCTAATCGGAAGGGATGACCGGAACTCACTGTTCCGGTGGCGCAGGTCTTGCTGGTTTGTTTGACTCCGACGTAGCCCTCGTGGACGCAGGTGATTGGTGGGTCAAAGATCTCAGTTCTGTAGCTCACTTCCCATTGGTCACACGTGAACGCAGGGGACCCACTTTGAATTTTTGTTTTAAAATCCCAGCATATTACTAATTTAGTACTTGTTGTTTTGTTGGCAATTCCATTAACAAGTTCAATGTGCAGCCCATCTGGTTAAGGAAGGACATTGTGAGTGAAGAGTCAGGTGTTCGAACCTTGCCAGCGACGCTTAATTTTTTCACTTAAATAATCTGAACTGTTACAAGATTCGGTACCCAGAGTTGCGCACCTGCCTACCGTACACCCTCAACATCTAGCCATAAGATCTCCAATAATCCAGATCTAACGCTTACAAAGTTGCAACCTCACCATACACCATCAAAGGTTACCACACATGATCTCAGCCCAGGTTTCCTCTATTTTTTATATATACTATTTATATTTTATTTATATAAATGTTTAATTGTCTTAATATATTTTTTTAGTATATGTTAATTAAGAATTAGAGTAAATAAGGATTAGGATTATGATTACTTAGAATTGTTTTCTCGATTAATTTCCCGATTTTTCGATTTAATTATTTTAATTAATTATAAAAAATCACAAAAACCCTAGGAAAGTCATTAATGCATTAAGGTTTGCCCAATCCCACTAGCCATTTGGGCCAAAATATTAGGGTTTTTATTTATTATTCGTCTCGACCGTATTAATCGATCGCGATGGGTAATAATCGATCATTTAATTATCAATTAAATTAATATAATTCAAACACATATTATTTGGCTAAAGGGTTTCAACCATCTTATTGGTTGCAATGATTAGCCTATCTTTCCCATTCAAATTCATTATTATTTTTAATCGAATCAATCGATTACGAGGGATAATGATACAAATTAAATTATTAAAATTCCTAAAAATACTTTTATTCGTTATCAGTGATAATTGAATCCATCAATTAAAATTGGTAACGATACAACTACTAATCTTTTAACTATGGTGATCGAATCTATTGATCATTGCGGTTAATAGTACATACTAAAACCAGGGTTGTACGCCCAAATCTAAAACATTCAAAACACTTCAAATCAAACTACGGATTTTCATCCTTATTCAAAACTACGATAGGCCACTCAAAAAGCCTCCAAAACCATACCAAATCAAACTTCAATCCTAAAGGCGTACAACCCTTCCCCGAACTACGTAGACTCTGATCCTCCATAAGGAGGTACGTAGGCACTTGGCAACAAGGCGAGTCCCCTCCCCCATAAATCTCATTTTGTCCCGATTTTATTTCTTTGAATTACAAACCTTTAATTATGATAATTATTTGCCTTAACCCTATTAAGTGTCTGTCATCTTTCTTTATGTTAGCCATAAACCTAACCTTATAATGTAAACCTTAGGAAAGGGTTGAGGGTGCCTAACACCTTCCCTCGACCTGAATATAGTATCTTACCCTGATCTCTTAACTGCGTAGCTTTCCTATTCGCCTTGGTAGAATAGGTGGCGACTCTAATCTTTAATTTTTAGGGCAGGTTGCTACAGTGCGCATACCCGAGGTTTCCTCAAAATGCCATGTGTCGACCTGATCCATCAATGCGTCGACGCATTCTGTTCGTACACTGAATCCTTAAGTCACCAATATAGGATGCGTCGGCCTAAAGGGTCGGCGTGCGCATACCCAAGGTTCCCTCAAAATATCATGTGTCGACCTGAGGAGGCAATGCATCGACGCATTCTGCCTTGACATGAAATCCTTCACAAATGATAGCAGTAGGTCGACCTATTGTACTTCTGAGTCGACCTATTGAAGTCTTGTAGCCAAAAATGCTTTTCTTTGTTGCATCCATTTGATTTCTTTGATTCCACTTTAATTGTGTCAAGTTCACAATGTTTTGACATCATGAAAACCACACATTTGCCCTCACAGTTTTCACCTTCTATGGGCCGTATCTAACCCGCAAAACTCATCCCAGGAAAGTTCATATATTCTTTCCTTGTTTTACTTTTGTTAAACCTCTTGCCTTCGATCAAGAAAATCCTCTTGATATGAAGTTTGTAGACCCTGCTGTTAGGGCTTTTCGATTTATGCCGACTCCAGGCAAGCCAGATTATTTGACTTTGCTAGACAAAGTCCAAGGCAAGAAGAAAACGCAATGGGAGGCGGCTGGTAACTTCGACGCGATCCAGTTGTCGAGGAATACCCATAGAATCAACCCTAGTATGATTACATTGTCGATTTTCTTTTGGGGGGGTTCGACCAATACTTTTCATCTTCCTTATGGGATGTTAAATCTAACCCTCTTCGACGTGGCGGCCATCACTGGCTTCTCTCCTTGGGGTGAAAATTTCGACCCCACTCTGTCGACTCAACTCAAATTTCACTTCTATTGTTCCAGCTTTAAACATTATATTACAGATCATCATGTTATAAACAACCTCGACGTCTCTGATGAGGAACATGTTCAACAACTTGAGGGATTTCCTGTGTGTGGCCCATGTTTTCATCAACCATTTCTTTATATTGCACTTGTACCTTTGGAGGTGGTTGTGGTGCAGCATGTCGAACTGGAACTCTAGAAGTGCCAAGGAAATCACTTATACGATTCACTTAGGTTGCCAACATTTGGTAACTCTAGGTCAAACTTTGTATTAAAGGTAGTAGTATGGTCCCCATTTGCTGCGTAAGCAAATGAACCATTTCATGATTACTATATCCATCTGTTGCCTCATGACTGCAACAGTATTGATGGTGAAGGTCGGGATTGCTTGGGACGAAAATCCTTAGTGGTTTACATCTTAGTGGTTTTCTTTAAGGTTTTTGTCCTTGTTTCTTCAAGAAGCATGTTTTAGTCTTTAGGCTCTTCATGTGATTTTGACAAATGGTGTAAAGTAAGGAAACAAGATTTGAACGTCGAGTTTATATTAATCAAGTTATGCCTTACAATATATATTTATATTATTTTAAAATATCTTAAGCTTCATTGTGTTCCATGTTTCTGAAAGTGCTTCTCCAATGAGGGTTTCCAAAAATAGCTAGCCTTAAGCATTTTATTTTCTAGCATTTTCCCGCCCAATTATTTTCCCGCTGAACCTTCCTGGATTTATTTTAATACTTCTCTTCCATCTTCCTTTGTAAGATATTTTAAGAGAGGATTGGTGAAGCCTTTCTAGTAGATGTGGCCTTCGACGAGTGAGTGTCAATAAGACTTCCTTCTAACATTCAATGCTTCCTTTTTTCTTCCTATAACGCTCATGTTATTATGTACCTTATTTTGGACGTCATCCAATAACATGGTAGTCCCTATTTTATCTCTCTTTTGGTGACATTTACTCTACAATTTATGCCCAAGCTTAATGATGTCTCGTGTATGATGTGTTTATTGTAATCATGTACCTTAGATCTGACTAGTTTGGACCGAAGACCCGTATTTGAATTCCTCTCTCTTGGGATGTGAATGGTATGTGCTTTATGGAAAATTTCCATGGTGGTTTTTACCATCGTTAAATAATGTTGCATGACCATCTCTTAGGCTAAGATTCTCCTTGAATTTATGATGTGACCAACTATGAGTCAGACTTGATTATTACCTCTTCCACTCCTATCTTGAATTCCATTTGTAGATTGAATAAGAAAGCTTCATACTCCACTTGATTGTTAGAGGTGGGGAACCTGAGTATCGCTAATATATCTACTCAAAGGTCGTCGGCATTTTCAAATAGGAGTTTGGAACCATTGGCCTTTACACTGGATGATCCATCCGCAAACATTGTCCATTTGGGTGATGCGACTAGCTCATCGATCTTAGGTTTTGCGATAAAATTAGCTAGAACTCAAGCTTAGAGTACTTTTCTTTGTTCTTATGAAATATCAAATTCGGAGAGTTCTAAAACCCATTTCTTCATTCATCCTACTAAGTTTGACTTGAAAAGTATTTGCCTAATGGGATAGTATGTTCTTCCCACAATTGGGTGCACAAGGAAATAGTTCATCGACTTTTTAACCATTGTTACAAGGGTAAAATACATTTTATCCACCTTCTATAAGCACACTTACAATTCTTGCAATACATTTTCGATGAAATAAATAGGATCTTGGAAGGTGTCGTCCTCTCGTAGTAAGACGGCTCCTACCGCTTCAGGAGGAAGGACAAGATAGACGAAAAGTGCTATGTATAACTTGGTCATACTAACACGGGTGGTCGTGATTACACTTCTTTGAGTTTGGTAAATGTAGTTTCACACTCTGATGTCCACTCAAACACTATTTATTTTCTTGGAATTTATTATCATGATGTCCATGTAAAATTCCATCATATCCCTTCTTGAATATCTTGTTCATCATCCTCTAGCATGTAGCACCTGCATTTTTAAATCCAAATGGCATGACCTTATGAAATTTCATGAATTTGTTTTGAATGTCATTGTGTCGCAGTCAATGGGGTCCATTGGCATTTAGTTATACCTAGAGTATGCACCCATGAAATATAAAAGCTTTAGCCTTGATGAACAATCTTGTTGATATTTGGGGGGCAGGTGAGTGTTCTTCAGACACGCTATATTCAAGTTTGATTAATTAACACACATGCGCCACTTGTTGTTTGATTTCCGCATGAAGATCGCATTGGAAAGCCATGTCTTGTAATTTTCCTTGGTTATGAGTCTATATTTTAAGAGTTTTTCTATGGTTCTCTTGGTTTCCTCAACCTTCTCTGGTGATCATTTCCTCATGTGTTGCGTAATATATGGAACATTATCTCAAAGGTCCAGGTGTGACATGCCACCTCGAGATGAGCGTTGTTATCTTCTTTTCCGATCACGAGAATAGATCCCGACTTCTTTGTAGGAACTCAGTTAATTCCTCTTGCACATATTTGGTAAGCTTGCCTTACTTTTAATAACATTTGAAGGATCGTCCCTTACGAATTTTTCAAGGGTTAAATATATCAAATGGGTCCCTATAAATATGTGACCCTACATTTTTAGTCCCTAAAAAGTTTTCCTTTGATGAATGGTCCTTTTAAAAAATTTATGCATGCAGTTTTAGTCCCTGCTATTTTCTAAAATTTTAAAAACTGCTTAATTACCTTTTAATTTTCAATTTTTGAATTATTTTTTTATACATGTTTAGAATACAATAAAATATTTATTTACCAAATTTTAGAATTTTTTGAAATGCGAAGAATTAAATATGAATTTTTCAAATTTCAAAAAATAATGATAAAAGTAATGAAAATCTCAACTTAAAAAACAAATTTTGAGTTTTTTTTTTCAAGGAACTCTTAAAAATGTTCTAAACATGTCTGCAAAAGAATCATTTAAAAATACACATTGATTCTATAGTAGGGACTAAAACTACGTGCATAATGATTTTGTAGGGACCAAAACATGTCATTTGTTTTTATAAGGACCAAAAACAAAATTTTCTATTTTATAAGGACTAAAAACATATTTAACCCATTTTTCAATGAAATTGCAAAGAGGTTATTGTTTTTCTAATTTCCTCTTTGATTCATCAAGTGTGGCTTCCTCGCCTCTTGGGATTTCACTAGTGTGGTTCTTCAACCCAGGTATCTAGATTCACTGATTCTTTAAGATTCGTACCCCAGAAGAAAGCTCTATTCTGACGAGTGTTGTTTGGATAAGACAGCCAGGAAACATGTAAGGTATGTGGCTAGATATGACTCCAACACATCGACTTATTCCTCTGTAATATTCAATTTCATCTATATGTGAATAGTTGATGATACAATATCTAGGGTTTCCAATACCAGTCTTCCTAGGATACAATTTCCCACGAAGTCATGTTCAATAACTATAAAATTTATCTTGATAATTATTTTTCTTCGACCCCAAACGCCATCGGAAATCTGACGTACCCCTAAGGTCTTGTATTGATTCCATCAAATCCTTTGATCCCCCTCATCACGGTATGGTTGTAGTGCGATTGTAGCCTCAGGTTAGTGCACATGATATCGCACGAGCTCCATTTGTCTACAAACACTTTTAGAACATTGTTCCCTGTCATTTCTACTATGATAAGGATTAGTATGTAGAGTTTTGGAATGTTGTTGATCAACTTATCATCTTAGAATGGCAGTGTAGATATCTCGTTTTCCAATGAGTTTTCATGAAGCAAACCACTGCGAGGATAATTCCTCAAGAGAAAGCACCAACTCCAGTTATAAGGGATAGATCGATGACGACATAAAAATATCTAACGATGTTTCCCTCTCTACTCTTGAGAGGAAAGTTTTTGGGTAAACTTTCACAACTAACATACGACTTCCCATTGACGCTGGTTACAATGAAGATGTCTTCATATTGGTTAAAGATTATTTTAGGTCCTTGACTAAGGGTTTGAGGGGGAGTTACTCTTGAGCCTTTTGCCATCTTTGTTAGAATTTTTCTTGGGAGGGTATAACATAATGTGTTTCTACAAGTGTGTAAAATCTTAGTGTGAGGTGGAGAAAAAGGAATGTCGTTTTAAGCGTTTTCCATAGACAATGTCAATGATCTAACGTGGACCTGGATTTGTATTGAGAAATAAGTGTGAGTTCTAAGTTCCACATTGCTAATAAAAGCGGAGGTTAAACAATTTATAAGTGAGAGGATCCATACAACTATCACCTTAAGTTTTTGGATGAATATGTGGTATCTCTCACTTAATGGGTGAGCATTTAATCTTTAGGTGAGTGTTTAATCTAATGTGAATGTTTCCCTCTCATGATGACCCTACAGTGATATTAGAGTCTGTTTCGAGAAAGGGATTGACTTCTTGTATCGAAAGTCTTCCTGATCTGATAGTGATCAGATGGCGTGTTCTGTTGTAGTGCCCATGGTGAGTAAGGGTATCGAAGCATGTGGATGAAAGAGCTTCCGCTTGAGGGGAACTATAGTGGATGGATTCACACTTAAGGGGGAATTAATGAGAAACAAGTGTTATCTGTATTGAGAAATAAGTGTGAGTTCTAAGTCCCACATTACTTTAAAAATGGAGGTTGAGCACTTTATAAGTGAAATGACCCATACACCTATCACCTTAAGGTTTTTGGTGAATATGTGGTGTCTCTCTCCCTTGTTTGGATGAGTCTTTAAATTTTATGTGAGTGTTTGACCAAATGTGAATGCTTCTCCCTCATGATAACCCATCGTATGTTAAATTTTCTTATCTAGATAAGATGGTAAGTTCTAGCAGTTGGTAGATATTTGGTGTTTGGTCTAGCATTGAGGGTGGTACTTTCAAATACTTTGACGCTTAAGTCAATTACCATACAACGTAGAAGGAAATATTTTAGGGTTAAAAAGAGTGTATACATAAATTTGAGGTTTACTTTCCCTTTTATACGAGGGTTATAGGGTTTCGATGGGTTAGAACTTTCTTGTCCATGATAGTTTTTCAACAGAACAAGTGTGAGGGTATTATTCGTTGTCCTTTAACGTTCATGTTTCAATCACTTCACTTGATTTAGTATTTCCTTAGGAAAAAAATTAGTATGTTCCCGAGGCCCCCATGGTCTTCTTTTTAGGGCATTGTATTCTTTATGTACATTCTTCTCTTGGCCTCAATCAAGTCTAGTCTTCTTTATTATGGGCTCGTACTCTTATTTGGTCGCTTTAAATATGTTAGTTTGTCTAGACGAGAACAGTTATCATTTATTAACAGACAAAAAAGTTAGGATTTTTATAGTGAAAAAAATTCAAATTAACTCTCCATATTTCCAATATTAGGGGTGTTCGCGGTGCGGTTTGGGCGGTTTTGACGAAAAAAATCATCCGAACCGCAAGAGAAAAAATCGTGCGGTTTGGTTTGGTTCGGTTGGGTTTTAAAAAAAATCCGAACCAAACCAAACCAAACTAATGCGGTTTGGTTCGGTTCGGTTTGTTCGGTTTTTTACAAATATTTTATTGAATCATACATATACATATAGATGACAACATAACTTTGTATTTAGACATTCATACACTATCAAATAACAACAAAACTCACCATATTTTGACAACAACTTTCTATTTAATATGTAAAAATTAAATTAGACAAAAGTGAAATATAAAACATAAAATAATAGTATAAAACAATCTAAAAATTATTAGAATGAAAAAAAAAAAAGACAAGAGATTAGTGAATGTGAAAAAGAAAAAACAAAAGAGTTGAGAGATTAGAGAAGAAGATGTGCGATAAAAACGAAACTAAAATAGGGAACATTTGCATAAAAATGAGAAGGTGAAAAAGAAAGAATATAAGAGAGTAGAGATTATAGAAAATGAGGAAAGATGTATGTGGCAAAGAAGGCGCGATAATGCTATTAGAGATTTAAGAAGATCGGGACTAAAATCATATTTTTAAGTTTTGGTTGGATGTGAGATAAGTAAAAGTTATGTTGTAACATAATGCGGTTTGATTCGGTTTGGTTCGGTTTACAAAATACAAACCGCAAACCGAACCGAACCGTGCGATTTTGTTAAAAAATGACCCAAACTAATCCGAACCAAATGCGGTTTTTTGCGGTTTCGGTTTGGTTTGGTTTGGTTTGCGGTTTTCTATTGGGTTGGTTTGGTTTTGATCACCCCTATCCAATATAACATATATGTTTCTTATGTTTATCGAAGACCAAACAAATCATTATCCTAAGCATAATACCGAGGAAGACAATGATCTTTTACTTTTGAGGTCATAGCTTGTAATTAAAATTTTATATAATTTTAAATTATTGTCCACTAGAATAGTCATATAGGCTATAGTCCATATGGGTCTTCTTGTCAAGGCAGATAAAACATAGGGCTTGAATCTAAATATTAGAACCCAAAATATTCAAAAAATTTAAGTTTTATCCCAAAAAAAAGGATTTTTTTATTCTACCCATAGTTCAAAGAAACACTCTTTGTAATTCTGATTTTACCCCTTTAAAACTAAAAATATACTTTTGGTTTGCACATTTTTTAAGTTGTACTTACGCAAAATCGAAAATGCATTTTCAATATAAATCGGAAATATAGTTCTGATTTCTATATAAAGGAAAAGACCAATCAAGAACCAAAAGACCCACCTTTTTTAAATTTATGTAAGATTTTTATTATATATATTGCTTAGAAAATAGAATTTGTATAATATATTAATTTTTGTTTTTATTGATTTTAATGAAAAAAATTATAATTAATAGACTTTAATAAAAAATTAAATTAAATTTATTTGTTGGTCGAAAAGTGTTTCGGTGTTATAAATAAAATGAGAACAAATAAATTAAAATAATAATATAAACAATATAAAAAAGCAGAAAATCATAACTTTTTTTAGTTTAATCAAATTACATAATCCATTTGTGTTGTCAAATTCCATAATTCAATGTTTTTATTGTACCTAGAAATAAAAAGTAAAAGTCCAATCTTTGAATAATGAATCGGAAGTGAACATCAAAATCTTTGAATTAGAAATCAGAAATACATTTTCGATTTTATATTGAAAGTGCTAGGTATGGCAAGTAGATCCGCATCGGCGGAACCCACCCGCACCCGAACTCGAGTCAACGGATGAAAATCCGAGTTGACTGGGTTTGGGTTCAGGTGCAGATTTGGGTAGTGTGAAACTCGCACCCGAAACCCAAAGTCATACCCGCTTATATATATATATATATATATATATATATATATATATATATATATATATATATATATATATATTGTGGAAAGTTGTAGGAAAAATATATTTTATCTATTTTGCTGCGGGTTCGGGTTTGGGTGAAAAAGCTCGAACCCAACGAGTGTGGACGTGGATGTTATTTTTCCACCCAAATAGCATTTGGGTTTGGATTCGAGTTCGGGTGCAGATTTAAGTAGTGTGAAACTCATACCCGACCCGACCCGTTGTTATCCCTAGAAAGTGCATTTTCAGTATTAATTTTACCATAAAATGGAGGTGCGAACCGAAAATATATTTCCAATTTTTAAAGACATTTTTGAAATTTTACATGTTACTTAGAAAAACATGGGTGGAATAAAAATTTCAAAAAAAAAATGTCATACTTATTAGGGTTAATTTGTATAAACCGTGAGTAACCATTTAACTCGCATAATTACAAATTCTAAAAATCTACTTAATATAAATCTAAGGTTGTCATGATGACAACCTTGGACACAACCCTAACCCTAAATTCTAGGTGGCATCATATTAGAAACCTTAATCCAATGTGGTATCATATTAGAAACCTATTAAAATTATGAATTTTTATCACTTTTTTATTTTTCACATCAAATCACATTTATCCAATCTAATATCCTAATTTTATTATAATAAATAAATAATTTGTAATAAATTGTCTCACTACCTAAAAAAATAATATTTGATATTAAAACATTTGAAGTCAATACTTTAATATGTAAAATTTTATATTATTAGCTCATAAACTTAGTTTATTTTAATAATATATAATATTTGATTTTATTTACTTATATTTGATTAAAAATAATCGATTGACCAACTAGAACTAATATGAATAAAAAAAATTTATTAGGGCAATATTTTATTAAAAATAATTAGTCAATATTTTTATTGATTATTATTATTATTTTATAGATATAAACTTCTACATGAATTTTTTTTTTTCATAATTCTAGATTTTTTTACTTGGCTAAAATATATTCCATAAATATTCTTCATTTGCAATACTATAAAATTATTATAATGAAGATAAAAGTAAATATATTTTAATTTGAATACAAATATTTAATTAGTATTAATTAATAATAGATTTTAATTGGTAAAACGGTGAGTTACAATTTTTTTTGTAACATATGAGTTACAAAATAAGAGTTATTGTCTTTTTAATAATCATTCTTATGGATATAAATATATTGCTGGTAGATGAGTTTTACATGTCTGTACTATATATTTTGTTTTAGGTCTTCATCATTCTCTTTAAATAAGGTTGAGAGTTGAGACAGTACTTCATTTTTTATTTTGTATTGATATTTTCCTTTCTTTTTCATATGTTTTAGCTATTATTTGATTTATATGACAAGTAACTCAACTTATTCTATTGTAGTAATTATATATATTTCAACTATTTTTTGTTGCAGTATATCTTCATCCTCTTCTACCCAAACAAAGACAAGGTACCTACTTTTTTTTGTATCGATATTTTATTTCCTTTTCTTATTTTTCACTATGTGTTAACTATTCTTCAATTTGTATGACAGACTTATGATTTAATTTACTCTATTATATCAATTATCTAAATATTATAACTATACGGTTTTGTAATAATTTTTTTATAGGATTTTGTGATATAGTTTTCTCTACTATTTCTGACTGACGTAAAGAAGGAAGAAGAATTATTTTGTTGCTACTTTTATATTCTTATTACTTGAGAATCATGTGAAAAATCATATAAGTATCTGTCTCTAACCATAATATATTGAAGGTCTTGAGTTATGTTACAAATGATTCTAACAATATTTAAATATGTTATTTTATTCTGCATTATTTGAATTTCATAGATAACGGTAGTATTATTATTATGATAAATTATATTAATTTCTCATATAAGTAATATTTATATTTTAATTATGATTGTGATTTACTTGCAAGCATGCTGTTGCAACAGTAAATTGAATTATTGTTTCAATTGTTGTAATTTATCAAAATCGTCAATGTTGTCTTTTATTATTCCAAATTATTGATTCGAAATTGTAATGTTTAAAAATGGATAATAACAATATTAATATTAACACTATATAATTATATATTTTTATCATCTTTGTTTTATTAAATATTAATTTAACACTATATTAATACATATTAATAATAATAATAATAATAATTACTAATAAAAAAATACTAATAATAATAAAAACATAATTTTGAATCATCTCTATTAATAATAATATTATAATAATAATATATAAAGTTTAAATTAATAATATTATAATAATAATAATATATAAAGTTTAAATTATACAAATTTATTGAAATAAATAAATATAAATTTGATGCAAAGAATAAGATAGGGATACCATACTAAACAACAAAATAATTGAAATCAACAATTATATTCTACGGCATTGAAATAAATAATTAAGTTTAATTAAATTTTTTAACCGCTCAAATTATTAAAGTCAGTTTTAAAATATCAATCAATTAAATTCAGTTTTAAAATATCAATCAATTAAAATCGGTAAAATAAGCATTTATACAAAGAATTAAATTTGGTTTCATTGAAACAAATATTTAATTTTGATTAAATTTTTTAACCCCTCAATTTATTAAAATCAGTTTTAGAATATCAATCAAAATCGGTTTACTTTGACAATTTATTTCACAAATCTGTATTCCTTTAAAATTTGCACAATATTGGACGAGTAAGATCTTAAATCAAATGATTAGAGTCATATCTTTTTCTCAATGATCTTACAAATCATTGAGATCAAAATAGCAAATCATAAAAATATAATAATCTCACGGATCATTGGGAACATAACTAAGCGAAAAAAATTTACTTACATTATAATTTAAATATTTTTTCAAACTATTTCTTCCTTTAAATAGTTTAACATTATATTACTCATCTTTCTATTACAAATATGATGTATTATTATTTTTGTGATATGATATTTTTCTCCCTCTTAATTTATATATATTTCTACCATTCTTTTTTATTTGTGTTCATTTTCTCTAATAAGTATATCATTACCCACACCCAAAATATAAATCTTTATTATTTTTATATATTCTTTATTTTTCATTTGACATGTGTCATCATAATTGTTGTTTTTTTTTTGTGTAGGAAAACAAAATATACATATTCTTCTCTAATAGATATATCATTACCCACACTCAAAATATAAATCTCTATTATTTTTATATATTCTATATTTTTCATTTGACATGTGTCATCATAATTATTCATTTTTTTTTATTTTTTTGTGCAGGAGAACAAAATATACATATTTTAGATTTATAGGTCAATTTATAAAAGTTTTGTTTAAAAATATGTGTCTAATCACCCATTTTTGGGTTTAATATACTTCACCCCCCTGCCAATATAGCGAGTTTTGGTTTACGCCCCCTGAAGTTTTTTTTTTATTAAATGCCCCTTATAAAACAAAAAACTTGGATTTACCACACCCTTTTACCCTCTTTGCTGACTGGACATGACTTAATTGATGACGTGGCATAATAATAATAATTTGTAGAATAATAATTGTAAAATAGATTTACCACACCCACAACAACAGCGCCCCTGTTTCTTTCCAAATTCCTTCATCATGCATCCATGTGGAAGCATCAGCAACCACTGCATGATCTTCTTTCTTCGCATCTCTCTTCTTGTTAAACATCTTCAGTCCACTTTGTGTTGGTTCCTTCTCTTACGGAACAACAACGGTTTGTACAAATTCTGCTACGCCATACTGCTGCTTTAGGTTCTATTTAACTACACTGTTTTTCAGTTTTTGTAGAATGTAGTTTGAGTGTTTTCTATTCACTGTCATTTCATTGGAAAATATAGTGTCTGATTTGGGCTTAGCGTGATTAAAACAACATTATAGCTTCTGTGAAGATTTACGGGAATTATGGGTTTTATATTCCTCTGTGATTGTACGTCTTATCTTGGGCCAACAGCCATGGAAGCTGAGATAGCTTTTCTAATGGCCAACCAAGCCCTGGCTACTCCTGGGAAACTAGTGTATGACCCTTTTGTTGGAACTGGAAGTATTCTTGTTGCAGCAGCTCATTATGGAGCAATGACCATGGTATGCTTACTAGGTTTTACATTTTGCAGTATAGATTGACAATGCCACTTTGTCTTTTAAGGGCTGATAACAACCTTCCTCCATGGCGTCCAGGACTGAAAGAGGTGATTTGTTTTGAAAAACAGTTCGTATCTTCTTTCTTATATTGTTAAAGGGAGCTGTCGAACCTTACATTGTTCCTGACGACAAACGGACAGATCACATACCATCAACTGCACCTTACAGTCTAGTTGAGTGCGTGCATGACTTACTTGATCTTGCTGCCAGGATGCTTGTAATAGGAGGAAGACTTGTGTTTTTATAAGCTGATGAACACAAACACATAATAAAGAATTTCTAAAGCAACTAAGCGAATTTGCTGACCTGGTTCTGTTTACTGCTGGTCTTGAAGGTTTGATCCAAAATACTATGTTGTATCTTTGTTTTATGGGGTCTACGACTTATTCATTACGTAAGTACTTATTCATTACTTTTTCATCAGTCTACATGCATTGTTTATAGACTAGAGAGGTATATATAAATTATATATCCATCATTCATTCATGCATTGTTTAAGGCCTGTGATTGATCAGAATCTATACTATGCTGGGTTGAAATTCACTTCTCCAATATACTCTTGTGCTATTAGCAATATTCTCTCTGCAATGACTTTTGTGATGCATGGCTGTTATTTTCATGTTTTTTTCTATATATATATTCTCATATATGATATATTTCCTGTATGTTCTTTTTATGTTTTCGGTATTAAATGAATTAACTTGGTGTTATTGTCTCTACTTGTGATAAACTAGGATGGAGAAATTGGACATGAGAAAATTAAGATGCCAAATAAAGTTGGTGTTTAGGCTGTGTTTGGAACATTGGTTGCAGCATATGCCGTAAGTTTTGCTCCTAATATTAGATATTTTTTAAACCATATTTTGTACATAATTATGGATGATTCTAATGGAATTAAACATTGATGAATGAACAGGGTATAATATCATTCGGTCTTACCTATTATGTTCAAGGAATTGTGATGCAAAAGAAAGGACCAGTTTTTGTGACTGCTTTTAGTCCTTTGATGATGATCATTGTAGTTATCATGGGCACTTTCATCCTTGCTGAAAAATTATACCTTGGAGGGTATGTTCATATAATAATATAAAGTTTTTCCTTTTCTTTTTTTGATATATGATATTTTCTATGAGAAAAAAAAGGTGACAGATGTGAATAATTCAGCCACAATTATAATTGTGATGCTGATACATTTAATATTGCATCACAGTTTGAAATCCACTCTGTGTTCAAAGTTCAAACACATAGTACACAATATGCTGCTAACCCAAATTAAGCACAGCTAATAACACTTTAATCAACTTAACAATAAGCTAACACAAACTTCACCTAACTTAATCTTCATTAATTCTCGATCTGAGAATTGAATTATAAAATATAAAAATGAAAACTCAACTCATAATTTCATTTTCATCTCCTGCATCGCGTGATAGCAGAACAGCCTCTAGTATAAGGATGAACAGGTCCTCTAGCTTCATAACACTTGTGAGTGTAATAAGATCTACCAGAACGAGGTGGACAAGGGATTCTGTTAGCAGCAAGAGCACCGTACGAGATATAGTATTTCACTCTACTCCAGAACAAAGATCTTCGACTGAAATCATCACTGTCCATGTCTTCATCATTGTAAAGTGATGACATTGTTGTCGGCCATTCTAGAACATCAGAACTAAGGTTCAAGGTTGTTGTCTCTTCGATCTGTGCTTCAACGTGAATGTTTTTGACGGTGAAGAGAGTGAGAGATAGTAGAATGGTTAGAATGAGATTGAGAGGAGTAGAGAAAGCCATGATGATAAGAAAAAGAAGAGTGAGAAAATTATGATGTTTGTTTTGTTTAGTTTTGTGAGGGAAAGGAAAAGTGATTTTGTTGAGAGAGGACTGAGACAGAGACAAGAACCAAAGTCACATGTTGTTGTAAGCGCCAAATTATTATTATTTTGCCACGTCATCAATTAAGTCATGTCCAGTCAGCAAAGAGGGTAAAAGGGTGTGGTAAATCCAAGTTTTTTGTTTTATAAGGGGCTTTTAGTAAAAAAAAACATTCAGGGGGGCCAAACCGAAACTCGCTATATTGGCAGGAGGGTGAAGTATATTAAACCCCCCATTTTTCCATGTATTTTTATTGAATTTTTCATATTTGTCATCTGATACTAAATATTTTTAATGACAATAACATCTCAATACCTCAAAATTTGCAAAATTATGTATACAATTAATAATATATTTTCTTTTATTTAGATTATTTATTTAAATAATGATTACGTCATTTTAAGAGATACTGAAAATATATGAGAATGTATTGATTTTTAAGTGACAATTTTAATTTGATAATAAATATTTTAGTGATAATAATAAGTCATTAAAACAAAACTATTGTAATAAAAAATGAAAATGAAAATAAAATAATATTAATAAAAAATATCATGATATAGTAATGTAATTGTTATAAATTAACATTAATAATAATAATTATTATTATTATTATAATAACTTACTTAATATAATAATAATAATAATAATAATAATAATAATAATAATAATAATAATAATAATAATAATAATAAAATATTAACTTTTAATAAATATTATAGTTTTCAATCTTAAAATACCCTGCATCGCACGGGCCAATAATCTAGTTATACTAATATGTGTGTTGACTTGGTAAAAAATAATACTTTACATTGTGCTTCCTCATTTCTCAAAGTTTTATCTATTTTTCTATTCTATATTTCTATATTAAATATTATTTTGTCTAGATTGTTTCTCAATCCACTATAGCTCAAATAACCCAAACCTAAATAGAAGCACAACCTAGAAAAGACGTCGAATCCAGAGACGTCAAAGGGGAAGAATTGTAACCCTAAAAATCTTGCACATTTACTATTGTCCGTTGCGCAACGTCAAAGTGTTTTTTGTCACTGACTTGAACATCAAAGTGTTTTCTGATAATCCCCTCGTTGCGTCACCATCAAATCGGAGTAGGTGGCTACTAGAATTCACTTTTTCCCCTCGTCGCGTCACCACCAAATCGGAGTAGGTGGCTACTAGAATTCACTTTTTTATCTTCTGCAATCAACAATACTTGAAGAACGTCTGTCACTAAATCAAATATTATACATAAATATAATCAATTTTATATTTAATTATTTCACCTTTCACTAAATCAAATATTATACATAAATATAATCAATTTTATATTTAATTATTTCACCTTTCACTTTACAACTTCATCATATTTTATTAGTTTCTATCCTATCATGCGCCCCATTCCAACTCTTAAATCTCCATCTCAACTCATAAAAAAACGCAAAAAAAATTCAAAGAAAAAGAGAATCTGGTTTTGGGAATTTAGGCAAGTTCTTCATAAATGGGTCTCTGAATAGAGTCCTAATTTATGGTGGAGCCTTGGGTGAAGATGGTAAAGCAGTAATCGAAGGATATGTCGACTCTGATTATGCAGGTTGTATGGATTCCAGGAAATCTATTTCTGGATATGTTTTCACTATGTTTGGCACAGCAATTAGTTGGAAAGCAACACTTCAGAAGGTTGTTGCTCTATCAACCACTGAAGCGGAGTACATTGCATTAACTGAAGCTGTGAAAGAAGCATTGTGGCTTGAAGGTTTTGCGAAGGAGCTGAAACTTCAAGGTCGAGGTATCACTGTTAAATGTGATAGTCAAAGTGCAATACACCTGTCGAAGAATTCAGCCTATCATGAGCGAACTAAGCACATTGATGTGAGGCTGCATTTCGTCAGAGGAGTAATCGAGCGTGGAGAAGTCCAAGTGCTGAAGGTTTCGACTGAAGACAATGCTGCTGATATGATCACCAAGACATTGCCGAGTTGCAAGTTTTTCCACTGTATGCAGTTGATAAAGCTGCATGAAGAAAGCTAGTTTGTTCCTTTGATGTTGTAGAGTTAGATCCAAGGTGGAGATTTGTGAGATTTTGGATCGAACTCTAGTATGGCCGAAGGGTAGCTTCTTGGTTCGACAGGGTTAAGCATGAAGTCGAAGGTTGTTCACATGCTTGTGTCGAAGATGCTAGGGTTGTTAGCATGTTAAATTAGGTTTTAGTGTTTAAACCCTAATTTGTTAAGTTAGCTTGTTTATTAAGTTGACTTGTGTAATGGGCCTTGTGGAAAAAGCCCATTAGTTAGTATGTTAGGTTTTATTATAAATAGCATACTAGTCTCTCATCATTGCTAAGCTGCAAATCCTAATTTAGGGTGAGAGAGGTTATTTGTTATTCTTGTAAACTTGTAATCTTGTTTTAAGAGAAAGTAAAAGAATAACGGTTATAACCAATTATTGTGTTCTTCTTCTCCCCTATAATTCCCTATTATACTTTGTTATTGGTATCGTTTTTCACAACAGAGCTAAATAAAAGCTAAAGGCAAAGGATGAATCTAATTCACGTACATACGATTGTAACCCTACAAATCTTACACATTTACTATTGTCAGTTGTCGCAACGTCAAAGTGTCTTTTTGTCAGTGACTTGAACATCAAAGTGTTTCCTGATAACCCCCTCGTCGCGTCACCACCAAATCGGAGTAGGTGGCTACTAGAATTCACTTTTTTATCTTCTGCGATCAACAATACTTGAAGAAGGTCCGTCACTAAATCAAATATTATACATAAATATAGTCAATTTTATATTTAATTATTTCACATTTCACTTTACAACTTCATCATATTTTAATAGTTTCTATCCTATCCTACGCCCCATTCCAACTCTTAATATTTTTGGTAACATCAATGGTCTTTATTCCACAATATTCTGACCTAAAACAGAAACCACGGTACTTTTAAGAGAAAATTCATTTAACAACCTATGATCTTTCCTTGACCATAAATAAACATGCTCCTTTTAATCTTTTATTACATTGGTTGATACAACCACTTAATGCAAGAAATATTTTCTATACAAGAATACAGCTTATTTAACACATTCAAATATTCCAACAAAGAAATCATAGAAGCTGCAATTATTCAAGTAATCACCACAAGTCTGGATAAACAAACCGAAACTGTATGAACAACTCAAGTTATAAAATCTAAAAAGGAGAAAAACAGGGATGCAACACATAAACAGGAGTAAAACTTATTTATGACCCAAGTAAAAACCGATGCATCTGTGAAGAAATGTGTGGCATTGGGAAGAAACATATTAAACCCTTGGATTGCGTGAGCGTCCTTTCTTTTGTAAGATCTCAGGGATGTCAAAGAAACTACCATTGTCGGAGAAAGAGGAAGGTCGCCGATTGAAACCGATGGCTGTATCTCCCTGACTGAGCTGACTAGCCTGTGTTTAGTACATGAAGCAGAATTATGAGTATGAGTATGCATGATATGAAGAGGGATGGGGAGATTTGAAATTTACTTGTAGGGGTCTCGCTCCGTCTTCATCTTGACGCTTGAATCCGGTTGCAATTAATGTTATGCTTACCTATATGAAACCAAATGACATAGCTCACCATGCTGATCATATTATATGTTCAGAAAACATTTTCACAAATTGAAGTTTGAAAAGTGTTCAACCCCAAATACCAGCAACCAAAAATATACAAGATCACGAAACAAGACTTTCAGTATGTTTGGATTGACTTATTCGAGTTTATCTAATTGCATGAGTACTACTTGTGAGACTCTTGGGAAGAGTTAGCATAAACAACTTTTGACAAGAGAAGACTTGTAGATTATGTGATAAAGAAAGTAGATCAGATGGAGAAAAGTCAAAGAAGTAGAGGAAGAAGAAGACTTAGAAAGACTATAAGAGAAGTCATTAAGAAAGATTTCGAGATTAACGATTTGGATAGAAGCATAGTCCTAAATAGAACATTATGGCAAAAGTTGATACATGTAGTCAACCCCACTTAATGGGATGAGGCTTGATTGTTGTTGTTGTTACTTTTACAAGTTCTCTAAGATAACTTACCAAAAGATATTATACCATATAAAAAATAGCTTGACTTTACTTTATCTCGGGTTATGGAAATAGCTTATACTTCAACACTAATATGATAAGCTCTTGAGCCCCCTAGGTTTTTTTTTTTTTTTGCACCACAAGCCCAAGAGGCCCCTGAGTTTGTTTTCTTTTACACCCGTGAAGCAAAGTCCTAGATCCGTCACTGGCGGCAAGTTGCACAATTTATATATGGTGAAATAGTGGGCATGTCATGCATGACTTCTTATGATTAGTGTTAAGTATTACATTATCATAAAAAAAAAAGTAGTTTAACTTACTTGACCAGCTAGTAATGGATCTATTACTGCTCCAAAAATTAAATTAGCACTAGGATCCACGAGGTCGTAGATAACCTCTGCAGCAGCATTTACCTGTAAATGATTATATTAAAGGCCATAGAATACAAAAGAGGTACCATTCATAGCATGTCTGCAAGAGCATGATGAATTCAATAGACAGTAGATCATGAACCGCAACGCCTCAAACAAGTATTAGCTCAATTAAAAGTCGAAGTTTGCAAAATGCTTAGCAGAAAAGAAAAACTATGGAAATGTAGTCTTTTCAATGAGGAACCAATATTCTTAGCATCACTTTTTGATCTTCAAATTGATATCATATCCATAGAATAGGTAAAAAAAAAAAAAAACAGCGTGGCCACTGCTGATACATATACTTAACAAAGGTTAACGTATAAGAACACTCTCACCTCAAATAAGGTAAGATCAGTCCCACCAGTTATGTTCCAAACAATCCCAGTAGCCCTTTCAATACCAATATCTAGTAAAGGTGACTGGATAGCATTTAATGCAGCATCTCTTGCCCTTGTTTTCCCTTTAACACAAAAAAAGACATACGATGAATTTCGATAATATATAAAGTTTAATAAATTATACTGCGCTAGTAATCCTCCTGAACCAACAATGGCAGAAAGGAGCCTTATACAACAACAAAAAAAACACAAACAACAGCAATCAAGCTTTATCCTACTAAGTGGGATCGGCTACATGGATCAACTTTCGCCATAATGTTCTATCCAGGACCATGCTTCTATCCAAATCGTTAATCTCGAGATCTTTATTAATAACTTCTCTTATATTTTTTCTAAGTCTTCCTCTATCTCTAGTTGTTTGACTTCTATCCATCTGATCTACTATCCTTACCTTACCACAGATTCTACACGTAGTGTAGAATTAGTAAAAGCTGAATTCTAAACAACATTAAATCATTTTGAGTTTCCATACATACCAGTTGCAGTTCCTATCCCCATGAGTGAAGAACCAGCATTAGCCATTATAGCTCGAACATCAGCAAAATCTACATTTACCAACCCTGGTACCTGCAGTCAATTAGAAATATCAATGAGCATTATTGATTTTAATTTTTACAGAAAGAGAAAGATAATGCAGGAACAGAGGAAGGCATGTATTAATGTTCAAAGATCATTAGCAATTTCATACTGTAATAATATCAGATATGCCACGAACGCCTTGTCGAAGAATGTCATCAGCAAGATTGAATGCCTCAGTTACAGGGGTAGTTTGAGAAACTGCAGTTAATAGCTTGTCGTTTGGAATAACTATTAGAGTATCGACACTATCTCTTAAAGCAGCAATTCCTTCTTGTGCTTGAATGGCTCTCTTTCGTCCTTCAAATGAAAAAGGGGTGGTCACAATCCCAACAGTCAGTATACCCATTGACTTTGCAACACCAGCAATAATAGGAGCACCGCCTGTGCCAGTTCCACCGCCCATTCCAGCCTGCAAAAGTT